>NC_047020.1:19103776-19253161 GCF_902652985.1 Pecten maximus
CTATAATGAAACACAAAAATATTTTAAAAAAAAAAAAAAGTTCATATCATCTGAGGGGTAATTATCAATTAGCCTACATTAATTACCATTCTCGTAACCAATCATCAATCAAGCACACATTGTCAAAGATATTTCTTTACTAAAGACTTTAATTTAGTAAACTTCAAGTTTCAAGCTTCAAAAGCAGACTGTTTTCAAAGCATATAATTTTCGCAGCGAGAAGTGTACAGAGAACAAGATTTTTTTTCTCGTCTAATTTTGAATTTATTTTAGCTATATTATATTCATTTCATAAAACTGAATGTTATGACTTATGTACAAACTCAGTAAAAATTTCAAACTTAAACTATGACGACATTGTCGGCCGATATCCATGGAAATTCTACCTATTTATTCGACTGTTAAACAGCCTACTGCGCCTCTCAAAATTATTTTAAAGTAGTGATGCAGTAGACTAGTCTATGTAAGTTGTTATATGGGATACTAAATATAATCTAATTCAATAGTAGCAGTATAAATAAAGGGTAGGTGTTTTTCGTTAACCAACCGTACCAATAACGAAGCTACTCCAACAAAGTTAACTTAGACAATATAATTATGACGGGCGCTGTCGGTTGGCGCGGACAAGTTCGAGGAAATAATATTCTTACACTGTTCTTTGTGTGACATTCAACAGGGTCTTGCTGCTATACATACCTCAAAAACTGAACACAGATTTGAATTAGTTTTATGCAAGGTGCGCTCCCCATCTTCTTTCGATTTATTTACATGCAGCAACGTGGTTTCCCGCATTGAAGAGCTCCGATAAATTACCGTAAATACGCGAATCAGTGCGTGCGTTGCCATAACAGTTACAACATTTTAACTTAAGTTTAGTCTCAGCTAAGATTATGCTTAGCACGTTTCATGATCCACTTAAGATTGTGGTCTTAGCTAAGTAAAATCTTAAGACTTAAGTCCAAGTTTATTCTTAGACTTAAGTCTGCTTCATGATCCCGGGGCCTGATGTACAATATGTTATTATGGGCGAACTTGATTCTAGCTTGCCGTTTGTGCCGTTTGCCGGTTTTGAGCTTGCCGACGGCACGTACATTCAAGCAAAGCGGCTCAGTTGCAATATGGCCGACATAGACCAAAACATATTTATTTTTTTATTTATTTTATATATTTATACAGAGACATATATACAGAGAGATTGGCAGCTCTCTATTTGCCCTTGTGTTTACATAGTGGCCCCTGACCTTCCCACAATCCTTTGCGGTCGCTCGGTTCAGTCTTCACTAGACGCCATATTGGAGAAAACTTGAAAACCAGACACATAATTATCGATAATTTCTATTTGAAATCATCACCAAGATCCAATTATGTGCTTTAATTTTATTAATATCAAAGTGCAGAAGTGTCATCAATATGAAATATATCACAATTTGCTGTCCAAGTGTTTGTATTTTGAGTATGAAAGTCAAGCACAACGCAGGAAAGATCGGCGGGAATCTCCAATTTTCGAAAAGTCCCTATGGGGTTTTCGAGAATACGGATAAATGACAACAATGTGCATGATAATCAAGACCACATTCCATAAGCATGATAGTTTTTGGTTAATGTGGTAACTTTTGTAGTGGCCTAGATAAAACAATGTGCTTTTTGTGTGCGTTTAAAATTGACGATGTTTTGGTCTGACGTAATGGCGGCTTAATTACAAACTTGGACATGTCGAATAGGACCCAATCGATTTTCGAAAATACGGATAAATGACAACAATATGCATGATAACCAAGACCACATTCCATAAGTATGATAGTTTTTGGTTAATGTGGTAACTTTTGTAGTGGCCAAAATAAAACTATGTGCTTTTTGTTTGCGTTTAAAACTGACGATGTTTTGGTCTGACGTAATGGCGGCTATTTACAACCTTGGACATGTCGAATAGGACCCAATGGATTTTAGAAAATACGGATAAATGGCAACAATGTGCATGATCAATAAGACTATATCCAATAAGTATGATAGTTTTTGGTTAATGTGGTAACTTTTGTAGTGGCCAAAATAAAACGATGTGCTTTTTGTGTGCGTTTAAAATTGACGATGTTTTGGTCTGACGTAATGGCGGCTATTTACAAACTTGGACATGTCGAATAGGACGCCAATGGATTGTAGAAAATACGGATAAATGGCAACAATGTGCATGATCACTAAGACTATATCACATAAGTATGATAGTTTTTGGTTTATGTGGTAACTTTTGTAGTGGCCTAAATAAAACGATGTGCTTTTTGTGTGCGTTTAAAATTGACGATGTTTTGGTCGGACGTAATGGCGGCTTAATTACAAACTTGGACATGTCGAATAGGACCCAATGGATTTTAGAAAATACGGATAAATGACAACAATATGCATGATCAATAAGACTATATCCCATAAGTTTGATAGTTTTTGGTTATTGTGGTAACTTTTGTAGTGGCCAAAATAAAACGATGTGCTTTCTGTGTGTATTTAAAATGACGATGTTTTGGTCTGACGTAATGGCGGATTAACCAGAACATGTCGAATAAGTTCCAATACTACGATACACACATGCGCATAGCCCGATTTACCTGCGCTCGCGTGTGTTTGATAGGAGACAGGACGCTCTCGATAAGGGATATGCTTGAGTGGTCACGAATAAAGGGAGCCACTATGTGTACGGGGAAATAGCGATGTTACTAATCTCTCTGTATATATGTCTCTGATTTATATATGAATAAACAAATTTCAAAAGCATTGTAAACATCGAACGCTGCAGAACATTCAAAATCAACTTATTTTGCAATATACAAATGTATATATGGCTAAAGTCGCCTGACTGGATCAAAACAAGTTGATATTCTTTAACTTCTCACTTAATCTAATCTTTCGGTTGAACACGTCGCCATCTTGTTTGCCGGTGTGCCGGTGCTTTCAAACCGGCAGGAATTTACGCCGATCGGCACGTGCCGAAATTGCGTGCGCATTTTCGGGACACAATCAAGTAATTTTACCGCCTTCCCGCCTTGCCGCCGGCACAGCGGCACGTCAGAATCAAGTTCGCCCTATAAGTTATCTTGCAGGGGAGCTAACTCTGAAACGTTCAAGCTTTCATAGCAATGTTAACGTTCCTACAAAATTTAAGTAGGTAAAATGCATCATCATAATCAATAAAAAATCTCAATGCATGATTACAACATTCATATATAAAAAAAAAATGTGAGATGGTAAAAAGAAACATCCTACACGGTATTGCTTCCGATAACGAAAGTAGGAATGCCACTCATAACGAAAGTAGAATACTATACCTACCTGGGGCTTAGCTGACCATTTCGCCTTTTACTGTCGCGACGACCGCGGTTAATTGATTTCCTTAACAAGCTCATAACTAAGGAATTAATTACAAATTAGATACATGCATGGATACCAACCCGGAAAGTGATTGGCGTCTCGATCCAGCGTATCGCCATTCGGAACACCTCGGCCGATTCTCTACGGTCATCTAACCTCGGATGTATCACGGTCGTCGCCATATTGGAACTACTTTCAAGTTCCCGGGTGCCGGGAGGGGGAGGGGTAAACATGGCTGCGTCCATGGATACAACACCCGTGAAAAGTGTTTTGCCCAATACGACGTGCATGCTTTGACTACAAGAAAACCGGAGGGCTCACTGTTTGATAAAGTCCAAGGCTACAAAAGAAAACTATCTAAAAGAAAGTTGAAAGACTGAGAAAAGGAATTTCTATTCCTGCTGATGACAACTCTGACAATGAAGTTTGATAAGTTGTACATCTGTATATGTGAAGAGAATGTTTAGGGGTTTCTTTAGTCAGTTCTTGAATGGAAGGTGTGAGTTCAAGGGAAGACTGTGACTTATAAGTAAACTATGATAGGTGTAGGTGGGTCTACCCGCCACCCTTACAACCATATTGCTTACTCACTATAACCGCATACCTTCCAATATACATCATGATCAGTGTAACAGTACTAGTGCAACTATTGTTTCATTAATTACTTACCTTCACAACAATTATGAGATGTCTACATGATTGTAATCAATTGTATTAGTACCTATTACATGTATATATTTTAAATTTACTTTTACATGTTTTTATATGCCAGTTTATAGTGGATATCTATGGTGTAGGTGGGAAATACCCAACACCCAGATTGTAATCTGCAAATAATGCACATATCCACATATAACCTATAGGTGGGTACAAAAGTATGCGAGAATACTATAAAAAAAAACAAAAAAAAACAGTTGTACGTGCGACACACTCGTCACCCATACAGGTTACATTCTTGATATATCAAAACACATTTACATGTGTATATATAGATGACTAGTCTTATGTATTTGTGCTTCTGTGTGCATATATATTGGTGATTTACTAAGAACTCGGTGTAGGTGAGGATCTACCCGCCAACCAGGTAATTTAGTTTCTGTATAAATCTCGGCATATGCTGAAATTCATATAGTACATATAGTGTCATATTAATGATCATTTCACATACAGATGACCAAACTGTATTTTGTATCAATGTATAGCATAGGCCTGTGAAGAGAATATATTACCGGTATAAAAATATACTATTGTAACACCTGATTGATGTAGGTGGGAACCAAATACCCTGTAAGGTATAAATATTAATACATGACATGTATAATATACATTTGGTTGAATCCACATTACTTATGTGTGACCCTAAGAAACACTTTTATGTATTCTACCATATATCTTGTTTACATACTGGACATATATATATATATGTGTGTGTGTGTGTGAATTACAGTATATATATCGATTGACTAGCTTGATATATAGCAAGATGGATGATATGATCTGCCACACTAGGTTTCATTTTTGGTAACACTAATATTATAGTAGTACTGCTGACTTCCGGTTTCAATTCTTGATGTAATGAATGTGGTGTGGCACATTGTGAAAGTGTGAACAACTTCTCAATAACAAAGTTGTCCAGATGGCCCTAATGCATGCTAGGATGTAGTGTTACAAAATTTGTTTAAATGAACGACCTTGACCTTCATTTGTAGGTCATAGGGGTTAAATATGCTAAAATCAAAGACATTTAACACCTCAGGTGACCATTAAGGCCCATGTGCATCTTGTTGTTTTTATTCAAAAAGTATATTTGGAGCTGTATATAGTTTCTGTCTTTGAAAATGTTGATCAATATATATATAAATACTCACCTCATTACTTGTTCAATTAAATAAATACAATTGACTTCATCGTATGCCCCAATTTCAACAGAAACTACTTTTTGTATCAGACGCAGTCGAATCCCTGCTAGTTTAAAGTTCCTTGATATATCTTGTGCAATCTGATGCCAAGTAAGATGTATATACAGGTACCAGCAAGTGAGAATCTGAGAGTCATCGCTTTAGCTTGTTCAATGTATCTATTTCAATACATGTACTTAACTTTTCTGATAATAAATTGTTTTAATTGCAATATTTTAATTCATATAGATGTAAATGTATTTTAAGTAGATCCTTGTTAAATGTCTGCTATATATAACTATATATAGTTTAGAAATATAAATTCAACACGACAACTGTATATATATACACACATATATATAGCTCCATATAGCTTGACAATGAAGAATCCTAAATATTCACAGGGATTTCATTATCATTCAATTAATTCAAAGTAATTAATTGTTCAAAATATCAACTGTTTGCATTATGTAACTGCCTGAATACTGTTGATCTAGGAAATCATTATCAAATGCCACCAATGATACTATATACACAGTAATCAAATAAATTGTCATATGTGGACTCATTAGCAATAAATAAGTGACAAAGATTTTAACTATAGTCTGATTTTTCCTTATTAAGTTATAATAACTTTTGTGTAACGATGTTGCATTGGTGCAATTGAGTCGTCTGTATCAGGTAGTAGACAAGAGTCTCCTGTCCATATATTCTTTTGTATTGTTGTTAGCCATATATATCACACTGCGAGTTTCACCAATCATTAGTGTTGGTATGATTATTGATTATAATCAATAAGTTAATCCTGCTGAACCAATGGGGGGTGTTCAGGTGGCACATTGGTAACACATGCACTTGCCTTTCACCTAGGCGGCCGGGGTTCGATTCCCCCTATCGGATGTGGAAAGGTATGAGGTCACCTGTCCGACCACATGGGTTTTCTTCAGGTACTATAATGGTTTCCTCCCACAGCAAGACCTTTCGTGCGCTTCCATCCAGGCCAACAAGCGTGTTTAATATAAGTTAATATAAATTGTTTCAAAATTGTTTTAAATCAATTACAAAGGTTAATGATTGATTATAAATTTTAATAATCAATTATTTAAAAACAAAAAAAAAACAAACACCATTTTCAGATTGCCAGTGATTCTGTATTCTTGCCCTTTTCAAAGGACATGCAATTGCAAGATGTCAAAACATAAATATGACAGAATGATTTTACATAATAATTAGTCATACATGGGTAAATACCAAGCTAAATAAAACAAGCATTCTGTGAGTATTGCTAGACCAATACATGTCCCCTACCGGTGCCCCCAAGTTAAAACTTTAGCCAAATTTGAGTAAAAAAGTTTAGCCACAACTGAAACATTATCATTTTATGAAAATAAGTTCATTCCAAACAATGTGTAAATTCAGCTCTATTGGGGTGAATAAACAATGTTTCCTGCCCATAAAAGATATTCAGGTATTTGTTTGGTATGTCTACTGTACAGAGTAAAAGAATCTAAAGTGATTTAAATTGAAATGTGTAATAACTGAAGTATCTTGACCACAAACAAAATTCAGTGATTCCAGATCTAACAATTGGTGATCGGGCAGTTTATATCCATCAGATCAAACAAATGAAACTGGTGTTATTGTGACAGTGTTATTGAATGGTTTCTCACAGGAAATAATCTCTGCAAAAGTGATCATGACATAGTGAGAGTGTCACTATACCTGGCATTAAATATAATCCCTGTGAACAATTGTCTTAAGAATCTACTTTATACAGCAACAGAATCCACAAGAATGATGTGTATGTCACTAGATGCAGCGAGTTGCTTAAAATTACACTTGACGTGAGAAATCATATATACAGTCAGTAACGACGAGTCATTTTCTGCCACAAATGGGGCAAAAATGTTCCTTTGGTCCTGAAAAAACAACACTTTCAAATCCAAAGTAATTCACAAGAATAATTCTATAACATGTTTCACTTTCACAAAACTTTCTCATTTCTTCCGTCATACCGATTCTGTTTTTTGCAATATAATTTTTGTTGTAGTAAAGAATTGCCACTGACGGTTGTCCAACGCGTCCAGCACGACCGATTTCTTGTAGGTATTTCTCCAGGGTTGTTGGGGGCCTGCAATGAATGATACGTGAAACACATGGAGCATTAAGCCCCATTCCCAGTGCAACAGTTGCCAAAACTAATCTGACTTTAGGGGTTTCTTTAGTCAGTTCTTGAATAGTGATTTTCTTCATGGACTCTGCATAATCTTTGTGGTATTGGGCATATATTCTATTCTGTGGAATTTCCTCACCATCATAGCTGGCACCCTTAAGTTTACACGAAAGAAACTGATAAAAATAGGACAATGCTTCCAAACTTTCCACATACATTATGGTTACTGGAAAATGAACTCCTTTTTCCAGCAATTCTGTTGCCACTGGTTGTATCAAGTCATCAAATTTGTCAAATTTATGAGAGTTTGGCAATCTGGTTCTAATGTCTATAAATATCTTTGGACGGTCCACATTCTCACTGATAACAGGTGGATTTTTCAAATTCAGCTGTTTAGATAGACTTGCAATTGATTTCGGTGTAGCAGTTGCTGTGAGAATTAAATGCAAAGCTTTCTCTAGAATGCACATTAACTCCCCAAGCTTCTGGAATGCAGGACGGAATTCTTCTCCCCTTCAAAAAAAAAAGGAAAAAAAAGATTAATTGCGGTTGACATTAACAAATATAGAACAAGATTAATTCGTAATTGTTTGTCACCTCTTTCCTGCGCATGCTTTGTCGATAAATTTCCCAAAAACGGGCTATGATTAGATATTCATTAATGTGATGATATCAATAACCCTGCAAAGTTTTAATTCAATCCAACACCAATGAAATTATAACAATTTTAATTATAATACAAATTATCAAAATTTACCATTTTCTTAAAAATATATTGTTGAAGGCAAAGACTGGTATTGCAACTTGATTTCTTTTTCAATAAGGACTGATTATACTCTAAAATATGAATTCTACCTCATTTTATTTTGCAACATTGCCCTTAATGCTGATTTAATTTTTTTTTTGCAAATGTGTATTTATACATACCATTCTGAAACCATATGGACTTCATCTATGACTACTGCACAAATGATCTCTTGGTACAGTTGAGACCTAGCTAAGAAGTCGACTCTGGATGACAATAAATTATGCAAAAGTCTCCTCTCTCCAGTTGCTCAAATGGAACATCAATTTCAACATATTCATGATCCTGTTCCTCATCGTTCTCGCAATCCGCATCTGTATAAGTTGAGCCATGAGTACCTGTGAAATGTGAAACGGAGATGGGTTATTCAGGCTGATTTCACACTAGTCAGAACAATAGGTTATGTCATGCATATGCCTACTGGTGGTTTCAGTTGGTTTGGGTTATGTAAGTTTGAAAAAGGAAAAAGTACTGGTGAGCTGATAACAATTGTCAAAGCAATGAAAAATGAAAGGTACCATACATGTTACGGGAAAGAGTATTATTCAATATTCATCTTGCATTTTGGTACATGACATTTTAAATTTGGTTGTTTTTAAATACGAATGAAATTGACAATTAAAGCATTCTACTTTACAGAGATGCATAGCTAGCCAAACCAACAAAGCCAGACCATCAGTGGGAGGGGCTAAACTGGACACAGGGACATAACTTATCACTGTATCATGTGTATGAAAGGGCTGATATGTATTTCAAACATTTGTAGTAGCAATTATGACAGTCACACGTGCACCTGTTTTTGTGTTTTAAATGACTATTATAAATTTTTTTATGGTTGGCTGTCTTAATTATGTGCTTTTACTTACATCGTAAAATGTATCTAAAGATGTATGATCGATTCCCCGGTGTTACAAATTTAAACCTACAACGTTAACGATTTCTTTCCATACTTTGACCAGATCTATAACAGACATGAGGGGATCCAAACATACAATACATAAAGCATACAATATAACTGACACATACCAGTGAAGTTCAAACTGCAAGCAGTAAATCCCTTCTTCCTCATTGTAATGACTTGGTCCTGGATTAGGGAATTCAGCGGGGACACGACTATCACGCTCATTGGTTTCCGTTTCTCCATTTTCAGCTGACAAAACCACGGTAACAGCTGAAATATCACACTTTTGCCGTAGCCTGTGGGTAATACCGATACACAGTCATGATCATCGTATAATGCTCGCAACGTTTCAATCTGTTTCTCCTTCAAAGTGATGTTGTTTTCTTTAAATAAAGGACAATTATCGAGAAAATACTTAAACACTGTTCGAACGACGCCATTTTGGAGATCTATATGCACAGCGGAGACTCATCCATAATGAGTGATACGGCGACCGCATCACAAATGCACGGCGTTTATACATATCAAATACCGTGATACATCCGAGGTTAGATGACCGTAGAGAATCGGCCGAGGTGTTCCGAATGAGCGTATCGCCAGGCCTTATAGGTGAAGGTCGCATGCAGATTTCTTTTGCCTGAGGGAAATCATTATTTCTGTTAAGAGGCACATAAGGGGCACTCCAAACTCTCTCTCTCTCTCTCTCTCTCTCTCTCTCTCTCTCTCTCTCTCTCTCTCTCCTCAAAAGAAACAAAACAAATAAAATGGTACGTGTTGCTACCAATAAATCATTTGGTTGTGTGTTTGTAAAATATATAATTTTTTTATGATCGTCACACATCTTTGTTAAAGTTTACACCCAAACCGGATAAGCCCTGGTTTAACGATCGCGTTAAAGCTCTACATGTACGTAAGCAATATCTTATTGCGTTGAAGAATTTTGATCAACGTTACTTTACCCGTAAAAAGAAAGAATGCAAAATCTTGGAAAGTAAATCAAAGAGCAAATATTTGATTGTCGAAGATGATATGCTGGAGTATATGAGAAAACATAACCTCGGTGTAGTATGGTAAAGTGGATCCCATGGTAGAGTGAACACAAAACACAACCCGTGAATCGTTTCTAATTAACTTTTTTCATCATCTTTCATTCCTCTAAACACATTTACACACTTTACGGTGGGGCGGGGTGCTGCACTTTACCATTTCACTATTTTCTTACTAATTCACTTTTTTTCTCCATATCTTTTTAAAATTACATTGTTTAATTTCTTTAAACACATTAACACACAAAAATGTCTGGGGGTTAGGAAATTTAGGGTTGGGCGGGGATATGTTCCTTCTAAATAACTATTGTTTACCAATCTTTTTTAGATTACCATGGCATATCAAATTATTGAAGTTATTTAATAAAGTCCATGTGACATAACCACTCATGTAAGAAACTCTATTTCATTTGAAGTTTGTTTAAATTAACAATTTTTCATACAAAAAGAAATGAGTTGATTCATTTGTATTTTTTACTAATGTCACTAAACAACACTCATGGCAAGCCTGTATGGTATATAAAAAAATAATGTCTATAACCAAAATTATATCAGATATGAGATATATGCAATATATGATCAATTTGCTATTGAATAAATTACATATTACATAATAATAGACTGTATTACCAAATGAATTATATAATCTATATCATTTATATTACTGTGGAAGGAAGGAAAATCCCAATAAAACAAAACAATTTTTTCGAAGATTATAAACACCCTGTCTTAATGGTGAAATATGAGGCTATCATACAGGATACAAGACTGATACTATTTACATTAAAAACATTAAATAGATCACACTGATTAATTCTTACTGTTTTCAAAGAATTAATGACCAAAACGGTAATTTATGGATTGTAAATATGCATCAATGCATCCTTTTAAAACAAACAAAATTGCACATTGTAACAAATACTGTCCTCCAGTATTAATGAACAATACGGTTGTATTAAACGTAACCTCTCATAAACATCTTGGTGTATATCTTTCTGCTGATTTTAGCTGGACTGAGCACATTAATTACATTCTAGGTAAAACTTCCAAGCGTCTAGGAATACTCAGGAAATTAAACTTCTCTCTCGACAGACACTCTTTACAAACTCTATATACATCTTGTATACGACCAATCTTAGAATATGCGGATGTCGTCTGGGATTCTTTACCACTATATTTAATTAAGAGACTAGAACATGTTCAAATAGAGGCCGGTAGAATAGTAACGGGGGCCACTAAACTTGTAAATATACAATTATTATACAACGATCTATGCTGGGAAAAATTATCGGATAGAAGGAAAAAACATAAAATTATTCAGTTTCACAAAATGTTTCACAAAATAACACCAGAATATCTCTGTTCATTTGTTCCTTCTCAACTTTCAGATTTGCATGATTACAGAACCAGACAAGGCAATCAATTATTAACTGTTCATTCTAAATCAAATTATTATAAAACATCCTTTTTACCTTCAACAATCGAGCTTTGGAATTCTATACCGGCAGACATCAGAAACAACCCCTCTCTGATTATCCTAAAAAAATACCTAAATAAAGACATTAAAACCCCTCCATGTTATAGAAATTTTGGCACGCGTAACTTACAAATACTACATACTAGACTTCGTTTAAATTGCAGTAACTTGAAAGAACATTTATTTAACAGAAATCTAACGGATAGCCCTTTCTGTTCATGTGGATATAATGAAGATAATTTTCACTTGTTATACATGTGTGAAAAATGTATTAATCAGCGTAATCAGTTTGTATTTAGTTTAAATTTTGATCTGAATACTGATATTCTATTATCAGGAAACCCAGACTTGTCAAATGAAAAAAATGAAATAATAATTGAAGCTGTACATAATTTTATATTACATTCCAAAAGGTTCGACTAAATATTTATGAACTACTTAGCTTCATCGTAATTTATCCACATCCCCATCGACATCATTGATTAACATAAATAATTTACATAATTATATATCCAAGTATTTCATTCTCCAATTAGATTGCTATAACATAGATTTATTTGTATTCCGCCACTGTTCATCACTTTTCACCATAATTTACCTTTTTTTCAAAATAATTATTTTCTGTTTATTATTATGAAACAGTATTTCTACCACAATACGCCGTGTTATTCAACTCTCAGACCATCAGTTAACCATTACAGCTGTTGATTAACAATCTGTTTATACCACACGTGGTATAAACTCTGTACGCATTTCGATTGGCTAACACGGTGAACTTTGACCCAAGCTGCAATTGTTATTGACGTCATCAATAATCTAATGACGTCACATCACCGGGTCCCGGACGTCACCGGTACACTTTATTTGCATACGCGAAATTATACTTGGCCACGTTTCCCTTTGATTCAAGCCGATATTATTGTGGTAGAAACAGGTCACACGACTCGTGATTGTTGGATATAGAATTTATTTCACACTCGTAAGTTATTTTTTAAAAGTTGCAAAAAACACTCGCTAAAGCTCGTGTCTTTTGTAACTTTTAAAAAATAACTTACTCGTGTGAAATAAATTCCATATCCAACAACCACTCGTTGTGTAACCTCTATTTCTACCACAATACTCTGTGTTATTCAACTCTCAGACCATCAGTTAATCTTGACGTCATTAATAATCTAATGACGTCACATCACCGGGTCCCGGACGTCACCGGTACACTTTATTTATACTTGGCCACGTTTCCCTTTGATTCAAGCCGATATTATTGTTGTAGAAACAGGTCACACGACTCGAAATTGTTGGATATGGAATTTATTTCACACTCGTAAGTTATTTTTTAAAAGTTGCAAAAAACACTCGCTAAAGCTCGTGTCTTTTATAACTTTTAAAAAATAACTTACTCGTGTGAAATAAATTCCATATCCAACAACCACTCGTTGTGTAACCTCTATTTGTACCACCATACTAATCACCAATATGCCGAACCTTAGAGGGAAATGGATTAATATAAGCTTTAAGCTTGTTTCTAAATCCCTCACCAATGTATAATTTGCAATGTATATGTACACTTGTCTTGAATATAAATAAATATTGTTTAAACTAACAAATACTGTATTTAAGCATTATAAAACATTGATTTTTATTTGTAAATCATGTTGCAATTTCACACACCAACTAAAAAAGGGAAGAGCGTGCATTAAGATGAACATAGAAATTTAATGTGGCTTGTTTTTTTCTATAGAATTAATTAAAGTATGATAATCAGGAAGTGAATAATACAAAGGACAACAGCAACAAAAAACAGTTGTTCATTGTATAAGTCCCTCATGATATTCATTAATTGTATAATACATCTTTAAAAATTAAATAAAAATGTAAAACATGAAAACCTCAGGATAAAACAACTTTTGTGCGTATAAATTGTTATTGTTCAGGGAATGACAGACTGGGTGTAAAAGATAGATTTTGAATTTGACACTATACAGTAACTAACTTATACACAACCAATCTCTTTAAATGAAACCATGAAGCAAGTTATGTTGTTGACATGTGTGAATGTTTGTGTCGACATAATTATTGTCATGCATGTCTTACAGTTGGGTATACTCAACCAATGAGAAAAGTGGTATAGCCCCGCCCCACCCTAAATTTCCTGACCCCCAGACATTTTTTTGTGTGTTACTTTAGTAATGTGCTTAGAGGAAATAAACGATATAATTTAACAAAAATTTTGTGAAAAAAGTTAATTGGTAGAGGAATAAAACGAGGTTATCTAAAAAGGATTTGGTGAAAAAAAGGTTAATTAATAAGAAAATACTGAATTACCTCACTTAACCAAAGCTATTGTAAAGTGAGGAATTATACACTGTTATCTAAAAAGGTTTTGTGACAAATGGTTAATTAGAAAGTGCCACGCCCCACCCTAAATTCCCTGATACCGAGACATTTTGTGTGTGTGTGTGTGTGAGTGTGTGAGGGTGTGTTCGTAAAGCAGCAATTAGAGGACAAATGTTAGATTACACACCAACAAAGAGAGGACTTTGGGAAAAGAGAAGACATTTTCGACGTCCTCTCTTTTCAAATCACCAAATCTCCTTCCTTTAACCCCCAAAATACCAAAAAATGCTAAAAATACACCGTACTTTATTCTACCCCAAAATTCACTTTTGTGTAGGCACCTTTACACAAAAATACCATTTGACTTTTTCACACACATAGCGTTGGCGGAAACAACTGTTTGGTAAATGCAAAACTATCAGACGAGTTTTAAACGGAACGAAATGGAAAACTACAACTGCAACAACTCGGCAAATGTGCCGCCACGCTCACAATCATCATAAATCTACATTTTTGTTTATGATTATGGAAATACTCATATTTGTTTGTTATTGATTTAATAAAATCTTTATAACCGAATGGTTTCGATTCGCAAATTCAATTGACCGCAAACAGAAGACAGCACTAGCCCTCCGTCATGTCTTGGCGGGTGTCTCAGCGTCGTAGATGTGTCCTCTCGAAGGTATGTATTGTTTATATGTTAATTTAATTAATGCCATATGTTTTTAATATATATGTATTCATCAGTTTTGCATACATCTGGTTCATCTTTCACATCGGTTCGATGTTTCGGAACCATTTTTTGTCACGGTCACTCGACTGGCTTGTCGTGGTCTTGGCACTTGTTTCAACTGAGTGATTCCTTAGCCCTTAGTAAATCATTCAGAGCTGACAATCGACATGTTAACCGAGTAATTTACAACAATTTTTTCATTCTAGTTCAACTATTGAGCTAAATCTATTCCATACGAGTACAGCACCGTGTCAATCTAGTACATCGTAAACTAGTAAATCGTTCCGATGCTTTTTCAACATTTTTTTTTTCAAACACTCGTCCTGATTTCATTTACGTATACAGTGGTTGTATAAAATTTTTATTTTGTGTGTTGAAAAAGACATATGTAGGCTTTCTTCATGTAAATTATACCTCTGACAACGTTGGTTGAAATAAAGAGAAGAAATCACATAAGACATGTACAAATGTAGTTTGATCACAGGTGCCTGACTCGTTTTTATAAAATAATAACATATAGAGTACATATAAATGAGAAAGGTTCTGAACTCCCCCAGGCTTGAAATCTGATGTATTTATTTCTAAGTACCGTAGCTTCGGTTGTATTGGGTGGATTTTTTCGAAGTAGGACTTAAATTGAAGAGAAATGGTCAATCTTTAAAATAAGCCATAACATGTTGTCGATTTCTCGATATTAGTTTACGAAATCGGGCGTGAAACTTCAAAATCCCCTCGATTTTGTTTAGTCGGACAAGTTGACGTAACGGGGTCACCACACTTTGACTCTATTGGACATAGCTTTAAATACGAAGTCCACGGGTTAATCACGAGGTACGCTTCATCAGATCACCGAATACAACTATTACATACACTTACTTTATGTATACGAGCACCCTATCGACGGCCCCGGGACTTTTTATGCATACTGATAGCAGATTTTCCACTTGAGTAGCCATGTTGTGTCAGCCGCGGTAAATTTGAACAAGCATTCTGATTGGTTCAACACATTTTCTATAACCAATCAGAATGCTTGTTCAAATTTACCGCGGCTGACACAACATGGCTACTCAAGTGGAAAATCTGCTATCAGTATGCATAAAAAGTCCCGGGGCCGTCGATAGGGTGCTCGTATACATAAAGTAAGTGTATGTAATAGTTGTATTCGGTGATCTGATGAAGCGTACCTCGTGATTAACCCGTGGACTTCGTATTTAAAGCTATGTCCAATAGAGTCAAAGTGTGGTGACCCCGTTACGTCAACTTGTCCGACTAAACAAAATCGAGGGGATTTTGAAGTTTCACGCCCGATTTCGTAAACTAATATCGAGAAATCGACAACATGTTATGGCTTATTTTAAAGATTGACCATTTCTCTTCAATTTAAGTCCTACTTCGAAAAAATCCACCCAATACAACCGAAGCTACGGTACTTAGAAATAAATACATCAGATTTCAAGCCTGGGGGAGTTCAGAACCTTTCTCATTTATATGTACTCTATATGTTATTATTTTATAAAAACGAGTCAGGCACCTGTGGTTTGATCATGTACCTCTCTTCTAGTCTACTTGGTTTTAAGATATTTTTAGGTCACCTTAGGTCCAGGGACTTGATATTGGGCCTGTAGCATGCTGGGGAGAAGGGCTACAAAGTTTGTTCAAATAAATGACCTTGACCTTCATTCAAGGTCATATGGGTCAAATAGGCTATAATCTTCAAACGACTTCTTCTCAATAACCAAGAGACCCAGGGACTTTATATTGGGCCTGTAGGATGCTGGGGTGAAGGGCTACAAAGTTTTTTCAAATAAATGACCTTGACCTTCATTCAAGGTCACATGGGTCAAATAGGCTATAATCTTCAAACGACTTCTTCTCAAAAACCAAGAGGCCCAGGGACTTGATATTTGGCCTGTAGCATGCTGGGGAGAAGGGCTACAAAGTTTGTTCAAATAAATGACCTTGACCTTCATTCAAGGTCACATGGGTCAAATAGGCTATAATCTTCAAACAACTTCTTCTCAATAACCAAGAGGCCCAGTGACTTGATATTTGGCCTGTAGCATGCTGGGGAGAAGGGCTACAAAGTTTGTTCAAATAAATGACCTTGACCTTCATTCAAGGTCACATGGGTCAAATAGGCTATAATCTTCAAACAACTTCTTCTCAAAAACCAAGAGGCCCAGGGACTTGATATTGGGCCTGTAGCATGCTAGGGTGAAGGGCTACATAGTTTGTTCAAATAAATGACCTTGACCTTCATTCAAGGTCGCATGGGTCAAATAGGCTATAATCTTCAAACGACTTATTCTCAAACACCAAGAGGCTCAGGTTGGGCCTGTCTGTAGCATGCTAGGGTGTAGGGCTACCAAGTTTGTTCAAGTGAATGACATTGGCCTACATTCAAGGTCACAGGGGTGAAATATTTTTAAATCTTGCCATAGCCAAGAGTCACCAAGACCTGATATTAGGCCAATAGTATGCTGGAATGAAGGACTAGAATATTTATTGACATGAATAAACCAAGCTTTACTCTGATATTTGAATAAATTGGTTATCAGCATAGTATCTGTAGAAATGACCTCAATCAACTGCAAATTTGCTGTAGAGCCAGGTGAGCGATACAGGCCCATTGGGCCTCTGGTTATTGGAATTCATTCTAACTTCGTTAACATTATCAGCTTGGGATGACAGTTTGATGGTATGTACATGTTGGCCCTGACTGACCCCCAGGGGCTGATGGGAGGGGCCAAAAAGGGTCAAATTAACAGAAATTTAAAAAATCTTCTTCTTACAGCCCATTTAAGGTAGAATTAAATGTACTCTTCACAGATCGAAGGGTCTTAAGGTGCTTTACCATAATTGTGAATTTCCTAGCCCTGGGGTCTCGCGTTTGCCCCATGGGAGGGGATAAACTTTACTATAGTGATAGGGAAATCACATTTTTGACTATCATTTGTTTTATTTGTTTTTAAATTCATTCTTTCATTCAAATTTACTGAAATATTTCAAAAATCAGGTGACCGTTAAGGCCCATGGGCCTCTTGTTTAATATCGTCGTTGATACAAGATATCATATAAGATCAATATTAGGCGAATAGGTATTTTGGCGAGGGTAAAGAAAGACAAAAGTAGCGAGCCACTTTTGTCTTTCTGTCCCAAAAATACAGCTTATATTTTAAGACACTGACCATGTATTCTATTTATCCTGCAACAATAAAAAAAAATAATCAT
Organism: Pecten maximus; assembly: GCF_902652985.1. Lineage (NCBI taxonomy): Eukaryota > Metazoa > Mollusca > Bivalvia > Pectinida > Pectinidae > Pecten > Pecten maximus. The sequence goes on from NC_047020.1 coordinate 19,121,729, forward strand.
TTTGAAGTGAAATGGTGTCAAAAATGACAGAAATATGATCGCCTTTTAAACGTTGTTTCATTCACTTTGAAGTAGGTCAGTCGAATTGACGCACATGCTAAGATTCCAAAATACAGCTGTTTTCCGTCACTGTCTTATACAGCAAAATTATGGGTGTATTCTGACAATGCGGTGGCAGTTGTAGGATAACCATATATATATCGTCATCATTCATGAAGTTGTACCAAGTATTTAGCTTATCATTAAAATGATGTTAAAATTAATAGATCTATATTGTAAAATAAATTTCAGCATACAAACAGTTGGTAGAATCAGCTTGTCTGACTGAGTCTGTCATCATCAAACCCTTAAAAATTTGTTGAAAAAAAACGGTTGTGCGGAAAGACTTTGACCTGGCCGCTTGCAGTGTATTAATTAAGGCTAACTTTTTTATCTATCTATTTTTTGTATACTGTTGATTAACAAACAGTTTGAGCATGAATTGCTACTGATCTTTGTCATCACATATATAGAGCTTTCAATGATAGTTACATAAAATATCTAAAGGAAATTTGCACCCTTCACCTTTGCTCAATCAACAGCTCAGCTAGTATAGATCGCTAGAGTAAACCTGCCAATTTTAATACCGCCAATAAAAAAGATGAAGGTAGTTGTTCACTAGCTAGACAAAAATTATGTATGTAAAGCTATTACCAGTATGGCAGTACAGCTTCAGGACCAAACAAAATTAATGAAGACAATTTCATTTAGTTTTAGGTAAATACCCATCTAATCAGTTATGCATGTGTAATTCAATACGCTACAGCCTACATGTAGTGATAAGTCCATCACTCCATGCCCATTTAACCTCTGTATCCTATATTCTAACTTGTCCTTTTGACCCTTGTGATGGGCCCCTTATCTGTAAGTTACCATACTTGTGATCTATCTTTTGTGAAACGAAGACATCTACAACTAAATGAATGTTACTTTAAGCCTTGTTGATAAAATACCCTAAAGGACCCTCGTTCAGTAAACATCACCAAATTTTAACCCGCAAAAAAATAGCTTATTTATGTTTGTGTTTATGGCAATATCGTGAAGTATATTATGACCGTGAAACTTCCTATCGTACAGTTTCTCACTATCAGCCATATATTTCTGTCTGCCATTGCCATGTAGATGATACTTGAATTGAAGTCTCTTTTCTTTATTTTATTTGTTTGTTGATTTATTTTTTTGTTTTGATAAATCATTTCAAACATTTAGCTGATTCAGACTTTCTAAAAGCGAAAGTAATGCAGGTTTCTCGGAAATGACTTTGTTTCGCTGTTTTCGTATGAATTTTTACCTAGACCACGGTAGAGCATATTTCTATTGATATATATAGTAACATACACGTATATCAAATTTACAAGTTTGTACCTTTGACAATTCACATGTTGTAGACTGAAACAACCTGCAGAGATAACTCACTGTGTCATATATACCAGGAAAAGGTATGTTTCTTTCGGCTTATTTAAATAATAAGGCATCTTCTACATTAAATCAAAGAGACATTATATATAATTACTGTGTTTGAACATCAGAAACTGTAAACTTTTTATTGATGAAATGAATTATGATTATATCATGATATGAGTGTTTGTGCCTATACTACTACTAGTAGTGTAATTAACACCGAAATGTACACAGGTAATAATAAGTGTTCGGAGGGCGAATTGAGAATTTTTTTTTCATGACTCGAGTATCTTTGGTTTACTTTGACAGTAAAACTGCCATATCAATGTGAAGATAATACATTTTTGGCATTAACTTTCACTTTAATGGCCAAAAGTTTGTCTGAACACAGCACTATTTATACCTTTATAAGGTTTGTGTATAATAGAAATTAGGTTTAATTGTGTTTAATAGAAATGCTTCATATGTGACTCCTTCAGCTTTCTCAGTGATAAACCGTTAAAACATAAAGCTTGCAAAGTGAGCATGCAATGTTCAAACTGGAATATATATACCACAATTTAAAGTCAATGGCGACGGAAGCACGTGTATTGCTTAATTGTAGCTTATAGCTTTATAACTAGCATATAGCTAGTTCATTAACTTTTGATAGAAAACTTCATTTCCTGTGAATGGAATCCAAGGTGATAGTTGCTTTGAATAATGGTTTGAAAATTTTTTCATCTAATATGTAAATGCTCTTCTTATCAGTCACTGTCCTAGAATAGGATATTGACTTTATTTACTCCTTCTTTGATATACGTGTGTATATGGGACATGGGTTCTGAAATTTAAATCTTCATTCCCTGCTGTTGCTACAATGTCCTTTTCAGATATCCGGTAATATGTTTTCAAGTTAATTTGTTCACCAATACCAGTCTATAGTATATTACATATCACATTCAAGGATTTTGTACAATTATAAGGATTAAGGCGCTTTCTGGTGATTGTATCAAAATATAAAGTTCATTAGCTATAGGATATCAATATTTTGAATGGACTGCAAAGTTACTAAATTTATGTTTACTTTAAACAGGTAGATGAGTGCTTCAACAATTAACTTTAAAAAGGGAGATTTTGTCCTTGACTATACAGGCATTGTAAAGAGAGAAGATCCAGGAGATGTTGATGACACTTACATTTTTGAATGTGTGTTAAATGGCAAGCAGTTCTGGTGAGTAGAGCTGCAACGAATGTTTGAATGTTCGCGAATGAATACCAATTCCCCGAATATTCGAATAGTGGAATGGTATTCGAATATTCGGTACGATATTTACTTCCCTTAAGTCCTTTGATCTGAAATATGTACAAACGTTCCATTTGAGTTTGGGAGCATTTCCAGCTAAATTCCAATAATTCTTAAGCAGAATGTAAACTATGTTTAGGGGTTTTAACCTAAGCATCCAACACAGCAAATCATCTCCGGGCCAAACTCATTGAAAACGTGTTCAAACGTCCGATTTCCGTTCCAATCCAGCATTTAGTTTAACATAAAAATACATGTACCGTATATACAACTATTTTGACATGAATAAGTTCCAAAACGCGTGAATGAAAAGATGTAAACATTTTTCTGATATGACATCATAAATAAGGTACAGTGCTGCTATCTTTCATATCCGTACTGTGTACAGTACTGTCAACTATGTGGTGCGCCATATGCATTACATCAATAGCAACATTCCCGGTTACAAGCGCTCAACCGACAGAGGAAAATTTACCATATGGAAAGTTCGCGGTAGACCCAATGTAGTGAACGTTGATTTTTTTTATTATTTATTGGTCTTATAATGCAAATATTCCTTCTTTTGACATTCTCTTGACATTGACAATATGACAGACACAAGCTCTTCAATCAGGTAGGCCAGCCATGTTTACTTTCGCGAACTTGGTGATTTTTTCGACATAGCCGTCTAATTTTGTTTTGGCCCCGGATATGACGCGACAGGTGGCGTTACTGGTCAAGATGAAGTATGTGATTGGTCAATGTAGCGGTCAATGCAAAATGCAGATATACAGTTAAAAACGAAACAAATTTAAAGGGACCTCACGGTACACCAATATTTATTTTGTATTTTTATCTTATTATCGGGTATATCTTTTAAAAAAATAACCTTCTGAACAATAACCATTCGAATTCGATGATGTAGGTACATAAAAACATCAATTATCAATTATTAAAAGGTTATCACAATTCGCTGATGAACAATCTGAATAAACACATGGACACAAACATGGCTTCCAATCTGAATCGACTGCGGTTGAAAACGATAACAGCTTCCGCAATGAAGAGAATAATAGGGAAATGGGTCAAACACAACCCTAGAATTAAACTTGGGAAGCAGTACAATATACTGTAAACATGAAAACAGCAGTAATACGGACGCCGCTAGTATTCTGCTTGATTCTTTGATAGTAGGTCATGACAATTTCGGTTATATTTACATAAACTCGGTAATATTAACACAAACTCTGTAATAATTCCACAAACTCGGTAATATTTATACAGTCTCTACCAGTACATCGCTACAGTCACTATATGATACTATATGAACAATGTTTACATTTATTTACACATAAATGTGTGTGCTGTTATATATACAGAACGTGTTATTTAACATTTAAACCACTGTATAATATCGTTATCCAACTAACCCAGATGGAATATAGATATCGCCTTGTAAACTATCGTGTGTTTGTGCCGCCACGATTTCAAAACAGTCACGTAATGATTTACAAATAACTTCTGCGCTAAATTAAGAGGGGGATTCCCAAGTAAATCGAGTGGTCAAGCTGGACATAGGGATTGACTGTGAACATTGGGACAGCACTGTAGAAACATAACTGGAAAGAAACAAAACGCGTACATTCAGTGAAAATTGCAACGTTTTTACCGTGATGTCCCCTTTAAATTGAATACAAGCTGAATAAGTGGATGCATCTTAAAATGACACATTTGCAGTCTTATTATCACCAAAAATGTTTCAAACTGATATAATTTTGTTATCCGTGCTGAAACTGCGCATTTATTAATTACAATGTAGTTCGTTAACTTCATTTCACCAGTAGTTTTACATTATAACCACCAGCATTAAAACTATGCCGTTTATCTTTTTTAAAGATATTTCTTGTTTATAATTATTTAAGTGAGCTTCCGACTTAGTTCTGGCCATTCTTCAGTTGTATATATTCACTGTTAATTACTTATTTAAAGCTTTTCAGTCGTCTATCAAGCTTATATTAGTAAATCAGAAATAATTACATTTTCTTAAGTATCGACTGTACACTACCGAATATTTGAATACTATTCGAATATACCAAACGAATATTCGAATGCCAAAATCTGCTATTCGTTTCAGCTCTACTGGTGAGTGACATATGATCATTAGTTATAGCTAAAGAGATATGATGATTGTATATATATATATACAGGTGTAAGTACTTTAATATATTGCTGTATTAGATAAGATCGCAATATCTGGGATCAATGCAGGATTTAGGGGAATATACCCTTTAAAAAAAAAAAAACAATGTTCCAAGCGACAAGAGGAGCTATTCATCGATTTATTCATCGAACCCATCAAAATATGAGTTTTAGGTTTTTCAAGAAGATTTTCAATTATGATGCACTTTCATTTGCATAGCATAGATACTCAAATTGTGTCATGCATTTGATTTAATTGATGATTTGGTATTTCTTACATCTTTAGTTTGATAAAAAAAATAAGGTATATAAAGTTGTCAAGTCTTATTATGCAGGATTATTTACACAATGTAAAATAATATTGATGAAAAACAAGACATAAAAAAATAGGAGAAATTTTACAGCTGTACTTTTTAGCTGAAAGAGCAAAGAGCAATTATGCTAGGGGAATATATATATAACCATAAACAGTTAAGAAATGGGGCTAGATTAATCCCTGAATATGGCCACAATAAACAGATATACATTGTATTACCACAATATTTAGTACTGTTTTGTTTTTAAGTTAATTGAGTTATTAGTATGCAGCGCAGAATTACATTTTACTTCTTATCTTGTTCTTAATATGTTTAGATCATTTAGTTGCAAACTATCAACTTGACTTATCTTTTGTAAAATATTATGAACATTTTGGTACATAATCATGTGATATGAAGCAGGAAACATTGGCAGAATCAAGGTTAATGAGCCCTTAAGCTGAAACAATTTTGCTATTGTGATCTGACCTGAAAAGTAACTTTTCCGTCAAACACTAAAAGGGGTTTTGATACATAGTACTACTTTGACAGACACACCAATAAAAAAACCTAGATCTGAATATACTTTTCGTAAACTTTTAATTTGTCCAAAACATAATTTTCAAGACTTAAATACAGACCTGTGCTCATTCAAATCTAACTGCATAAGCCGGCCTTTCTGTATATGTAGCTGTAGAATTTCGGCCATTACTTACTATAATGTGAATGTCCTTATAATACCCGAACCTTTAGATTTATTTTGGATCATGCATTTTATGAAACATGTTTATGTAGTAATATTTGTTAGTTATAATAGTTGTTGAAGACATTATACTGATTTATAATCATTGATCAGAAATATTTAACTGTAAGTAAAGTTTTCATTCTTTAAGTTTAATCACTACTTCTGCAGGATAGATGCAACATCTGAAGATGATTCTTTTGGACGTTTGATCAATGATTATCACAGAACTCCAAACTTAAAACCAAAAGTGCAAAACTGTCTGTGAAAACCTAGGATTGTTTTCCTAGCATTGAGGGACTTCAAGCCTCTAGAGGAATTACCAGGTAGTTTACCGTTATGGTGGTGGAACATATATATATCCATGGAGAAAAAAAAACACAGGTTTGTAAAAATGTTATTATTAAACTTTTTTACCCAGGATTATCTAGAACATATTTGATGACAGTTAAATAAAAAAGTAACATCGTTTTAAAACCACAGAAGTCTCTCAATATATACATAATCAATAAGCCGCGTAAGAAAACAATTGAGCTAAGATAAGATATTGTTAATATCTGCAAACCTGCACTGGGATTAGTGAGAGTCTACATGTACAGTATGTAGGTGTGTAACTATAGCATCATGATATAGGGATCCCGGACTGAACAGTGTTTTTATTGTGTTTACGGTGGAATGAATTCAATGGGATACAGACATATATTGCTATATATTTACATCAAACAATCATGAGTTATAAGATGGTTAGTACCACTAAGTTGATTTCATCAAATACAGCAGGATATGTTCTTATGATACTGATAAAAGTTATGTAAACAGATAAAATATAATGAACACAAATACAATGTTCAGGCATATTTCCATCACTGAATGAATTATGTTATCGTTGAATTACATCTTAAGAATCAGATTATATTTATTACTGACTATATAAGTACATTTGTACCTTTATTAGTAGTCATGCTGGCTTAAATGATGTTATGTGTATGATTTATTATATAATTTATACATAATGATATATTATAGATCAATGTTTTCACACATGTTGTGAACACAATAGTAACCAAACCGTTGGGAATATCTTCATTAAACTTGCTACACATATGTTACTTATGTATAGAGGACATTAATGAACGTCAAGGTCAGAGATCAAAGGTCAAGGTCACTGATCGAGTACATGTAGGGATTTAGCTTGTGAAATATGTGATAAAAGACCAAACAGTTTGAACAGAGGACTGTTTATAATGATTTTCATTGTGAAATTTCAAGGTTGAGGCTTACATGGGATTTGTGCGGGAATGCTATGCTTTGCGTTGCCCTTATTGAATAATAGGCTTTCAAATTTTCCTTGGCTAAAAGTGGTTTATTTCATAAACCAATAGGATTTTTTAATCATGAAGCCACAAACCATTTGGACACCTTTGATTTTGATTATTCATTGATCTAACAGTTTATGACACATTAAAATATTGGTTCCAGATACTGACAATGAAGCCAGGGAAAGACACAAGAAACACCAAAAAACGTTGAATAAGGCAAACACACCTAAGAAATGGACACCTACAGATCTAGAGGAGAAAGCAGTACGTTCATGTTTGGGCAAATTCTTTGATCAGGGAAAGATACCTGGCAAGAAAGATTGTGTTGAAGCAAAAAAGAAAAAATCCCTGTCTTGCCAACAGGTCCATAGAAATGATTCGACAGTTTGTCAAAAATAAAAACAAATATATGGCCAAAAAACAAGTTTCTTAAACACTGTACTGCTGCTAGTTCTTGGGAAATTTAAACGCGGACAAATTTGAATAATAGACATGTGTACAATGTAAGATGAATTAAGGTGTAGTTCAATGTGGCTGAATATCTGAGCTCTGCTTTAATTTTTGTCATAACTTTAATCTATCACACATAGGGGTTTATTGCCAAGTGTAATGCAAGTGACTTTTCCAGTAACCATTACTCTTGTGGACCTAATGCATGTGTATCAAAATATCAGAGATAGCAGGAAATCAAAATGACACATAATTATATTGAATGTGCAGCACTTGACATTGTTTAACATACCTGTCATTACTTATGATTTTTAAGTGTCCGTAAAGAAATCATCCACTACTTTAAGTACAGCTGTATTATGTAAATTTAAGTAGAGGAGATGTTGTTGTTTTTAGCTCGTCTCTTCGAAGGAGAGTGAGAGCTTATGTTGTCACTCCGGCGTCGGCGTTGGTTTTCCAAATGTTAAATTTTTGGTGCCAGTGTTGAAAGGCATAGTAATTTATGGTAATATGGTCCCTGTGGGGGTCAAACTATCCCCTGCCGGAGTTAAACTAAATGATTTTTTGGAAAAAAAACAGATTTTTGAAAATTGTTGGACTTAGAAAAATTTTGCGTTAAGTTTTTGGTGCGAGTGTTGAAAAGTATTAATACATCACTTTATAATTGTACTAGGGTGCTGATAATTGGCAATAGAGTCCCTCTGGGGTTAGACTATCCCCTGCCAGAGTTAAACTAAAAGATTTTCTTTTTTAACAACTAGAATTTTCAAATTTTTGGACTTAGAATATTTCTGCGTTAAGTTTTTGGTGCGAGTGTTGAAATGTATTAATACATCACTTTATAATTGTACTAGGGTGCTGATAGTTGGCAATAGAGTCCCTCTGGGGTTAGACTATCCCCTACAAGAATTAAACTAAAAGATTTTTTTGGAAAAAACTAGAATTTTCAAATTTTTGGACTTAGAATATTTCTGCGTTAAGTTTTTGGTGTAAGTGTTGAAAAGTATTAATACATCACTTTATAATTGTACTAGGGCGCTGATAATTGGCAATAGAGTCCCTCTGGGGTTAGACTATCTCCTGCCAGAGTTAAACTAAAAGATTTTTTTTTTTAACAACTAGAATTTTCAAATTTTTGGACTTAGAATATTTCTGCGTTAAGTTTTTGGTGCGAGTGTTGAAATGTATTAATACATCACTTTATAATTGTACTAGGGTGCTGATAATTGGCAATAGAGTCCCTCTGGGGTTAGACTATCCCCTGCCAGAGTTAAACTAAAAGATTTATTTTGGAAAAAACTAGAATTTTCAAATATTTGGACTAAGAATATTTCTGCGTTAAGTTTTTGGTGCAAGTGTTGAAAGGTATTAATACATCACTTTATAATTGTACTAGGGTGCTGATAATTGGCAATAGAGTCCCTCTGGGGTTAGACTATTCCCTGCCAGAGTTAAACTAAAAGATTTATTTTGGAAAAAACTAGAATTTTCAAATATTTGGACTAAGAATATTTCTGCGTTAAGTTTTTGGTGCAAGTGTTGAAAGGTATTAATACATCACTTTATAATTGTACTAGGGTGCTGATAATTGGCAATAGAGTCCCTCTGGGGTTAGACTATCCCCTGCCGGAGTTAAACTAAAAGATTTATTTTGGAAAAAACTAGAATTTTCAAATATTTGGACTAAGAATATTTCTGCGTTAAGTTTTTGGTGCAAGTGCAAGGGTGCTGATATTTGGCAATAGAGTCCCTAGAGAGTAAGACAATCCCTTCCTGGAGTAAAACTTTAAAAAGAAATTGGATTTTTTTTTTTAAATCTGTGTTTTTTTGTTTTTAAATCTTTGGACTTTGTGTTAAGTTTACATTGTGAGTGTTGAAAGGCATATTAATACATGGTATTAGGTTCACTGTAGGGGTTAAACTATCCCTTTCCTGAGTTAAACTGAAATATTTTTTTGAGGAAAAAACACATTTTATTTTTTTATTTTTCGTGCAAATGTTGAAAGCTTTTTAACACATCACTTTATGATTGTACTAGGGTGCTGATATTTGGTGAAAGAGTCCCTATGGAGTTACACTATCCTTTCTTGGGGTAAAACTGAATTTAAAACAATATGAAAACGTCACAATAGACAATTTATACCGGTCCACATTTTTCAAGGGAGACAACTCTCATTAGGATATGTTGTCAAAAAATTGAAGAAATATGTCCAAAAGCAATTACATTTGTGTTTAATATCTTCATTTAATCTACAACAGCATAGGTTGTCTCCAAAATGTTTTTCAATAAATAATTTATATATATATATATATAAATTGGTATGGTTTTGAAAATTGCATGAATTCACAAAACATAATCTGATCAAGTAAACAATATAAATATCATTAATGCAATTTGCGAAACCATTCCAATTAATATATTTTGATTATTTATTTACAAACATTTGCGAGACGAGCTATGCTGTTCTCCAAAAGCTCTTGTTAATTTGAACAAATGAATGGATTTTCTTTACAACTCTATATCAAGCATACCTATGGTATTTCAGTGATACTTATAATTTTGTATCTAGCCCTGTTGAACTTATCAGAGCACTTCTTTGTGCTTATTCATTTTTGTACTATGTCAACAATCATAATCGCTTATTTTACATTTAAGTGTACTAAAATGTGTACACATGCAGCATTTAATTGTTGATAAGTTTTGTATCAGACTGTCTTATCTAAAAACTCTGATGTCTAGAAGACCCCATTTAACCAAAGTATTTCGAATTATCTAGCCCAAACTAACATTGTTATTAGTCCGGATCCCCTACCGGTGAAACCGGGGGAATATAGGTTTTGCCTGCATCTGTCAGTCCGTCCGGTTAAAGTTTTGGTTAAAGTTTTGTAATGGCACACCATTCACTTAATAATGGTATTTAGGATGCCGATTCTTTGCATAGAGATTCTTTGGGTGTGTGGCATTACTTTTGTATGGTTAAAAATGGAGAAAAAAAAAATTGTGAAATTTTTGCCATATTATGGACTTAACTCTTTTCTCTGTATTCTTGAGGTTAACGTTTTGGTTAAAGTCTTATAATGGCACACCATTCACTTAATAATCCTATTAGGATACTGATTCTTTGCATAGAGGTTCTTTGGGTGTGTGACATTACTTTTTTACAGTTAAAACTGAAAACATTATTTTCATTTTTTGAATTTTTTTCCATATAATGGACTTAACAACTGTTTTCTCTGTATTCTTGAGGTTAAAGATTTGTAATGGCTCTCCATTTACTTAATAATGGTAATTAGGATGCTGCTTCACTGATATGGAATGCTTTTGGAATAAAATCAGTGCACTACTATGCTGTGCTATGCAGAATTATGTTTATATTTCAATCCAAGGCTGTTATTACATATTTCACTTTAAATTCACTTTAGATTCTTTTACTCTGTACAGTAGACATACCAAAAGAATACCTGAATATCTTTTAGGGGCAGGAAACATTGTTTATTCGACCAAATAGAGTTGAATTTACACATTGATTGGAATAAACTTATTTTCATAAAATGAACATGTTTCAGTTTTGGCTAAACTTTTTTACTCAAATTTGGCTTAAGTTTTAACTTGAGGGCACCGGTAGGGGACATGTATTGGTTTAGCAATACTCACAGAATGCTTGTTGATTTAAACTATAAATCCAAAACATGGATGCTAAGTTTTTTTTAATGTTTCTTTTACATTAATACCTACTAGGAATAGGGAGAAGGTACGTTTTCTCTCCACCCCTTCCAAAATAGTAACACAAATTTATACAAATATATATTTATAAGCTTGTGTGCTTGAATCTGGAATATAAGCTCAAATGCCCTGAGAATCAAACTCAACAATTGAAATGAAAATATGAAATACATTTTGAGGAGCCATGACTATATAAAGACTGTACTCTAATCATACTAATATTTGTCCAAATTCTTTATAAAAAATAGTTTGTATGTTGCTATGTAGGAGGCAGCAGTGGCCGAGTGGTTATATATATAAGGTGAACCGACACTTTATCACTAAGCCCTCCACCACTGGGTTGTGAGTTCGAAACCTACATGGGGCAGTTGCCAGGTACTGACCGTAGGCCGGTGGTTTTTCTTTGGTTACTCCGGCTTCCCACCACCTCCAAAACCTGGCATGTCCTTAAATGATCCTGTTAATAGGACGTTAAACAAAAACAAACCAAACCAAATCCTATGTATGCAAATCAGATTATGCATATATATTCAATTGAGACAGCAATGACATATTATTTTGAGAATATTAAATGGATAGAGGTTTTTCATTCAAATATCAACTTACTAAACTGATTACATGTAAAAATGAAATATAAATTAACATCCTCCCTCCCAAAAATTAAAAAGGAACACATTTTCCAGGTACTTGTTAAAATTCTGTACTGTGTGCAGTATTTAAAAAAATAATTTGTAGCTATATATTGTTATCCCCTCGTGTCAGTGCTATTTTGACAAGATAATCCATGTTTATTTCATGGATCTGTTCAAACTTTGCATGGGTTCGGCACAATATCACTGCTCATAGATTCTTCAGTGTCTGTCAAAGGAATCCCCTGTTTAAGGTTGTAGTTATATGGTACCATGTACTTTTCATTTGTAATTATATAGCATCTCCTGTGATAAGCATAGCTAGCAAACCAAAATGTTAGAATTGGTGATAGGCTTAAGTAGGAAAGCCAAAATTCATCACACAATGAGTTGTGTAATGACTAAATGGAAAAGGAAATGTTTTTAAGAATAAAGTACAGTACCGGTAATATTCTTTCTAAAACTACTGATTTCAATTATGTGATCCTTCTTCAAAGACATCAAAATTGAATTACAAGTCAGAAATTTTAGGCTTAGATTTATGAAATGAATTTGTCTGACAGTATATATTTGGATAAATATGCAAACAAAAATGTTTATGGAGGAATAGTTCTCCCTTTTGTTCCTGCAGTTATATACATACATGTATGTACCTGTATATTCACTCCAGGAGTTTACTCGTTTTGAAGATGTATTGTAATCACATCATTAAATTTATAATTTGATATGTCACAATTTTGATCCTCATAGCAGGTCAGTTCAAATTAGCTGTATTGATTACTTAAGTTTTTGTATCCAAACCAATTCGGTTGATATTACCTCTGTGTTGCAATATCTGTGTATGTGGATTTTGAGCTTGTTATACTTTCATATAAAGATTTCAAACATGAACATCAATGTATTTGAATTAATGGATTGATAATTAAGACAATGATATGACCATTTTATAATACATGTACATTTGGTTATGTTAAAGGAACGGCATATGAAAATATTGTTTGAGTGATCGTTTATAAAAGTTAAAATTTGCATGCTTTACTTTCAAATAATCTTTCCAAACCAGGATTTCATACCATGTCATTGGAACAACCTTATTGTGTGTCTATCATTTATAATGTATATTTTGTCAAAAATAAAGCAAATTTTAAAACATTCTATTTGTTTGATTTTCAATATATGCATATCTTTTAATTGACAGGACTGACAGGTTTTGTTCAGATCCTAGCAACATCAATGGAAGTCTGTATCGAAACTCACACCCAGATCACTGTGACCTAAATTTGACCGGTGGCTTAATCCCTGCGTAGAAATTTAAAGTATATACTGTATGCAAACAGTACTCAAGTATTAACTGATGGTTGATCAGTGTTTAACTTGGATCTTGTTTGTTTCACTCCATTTAAAACTCAATACCCCAGCACCTACTGCCCGGGCATGTATTTTCCGAGGATTTCGAGGTTATGAAAGCTCGGAGTATTGGGACAATTCTTCCGAGCTTTTAAACAAAAACCTTGAAGAGAGAGGCCTTAGAAAAAACTTCGGAATCCTCGGAGAATCCTCTGTAGAAAACCTCGGAATCCTCGGAGGAAGCTGAGAGCTCGGAATCCTCGGTAGAAAACCTCGGAATCCTCGGAGGAAGCGGAGAGCTCGGAATCCTCGGGGGAAGCTCGGAATCCTCGGAGGAAGCCAAGAGCTCGGAATCCTCAGAGGAAGCTCGGAATCCTCGGAGGAAGCTCGGAATCCTCGGGGGAAGCTCGGAATCCTCGGAGGAAGCCAAGAGCTCGGAATCCTCAGAGGAAGCTCGGAATCCTCGGAGGAAGCTCGGAATTCTGGGAGGAAGCTTGGAATCCTCAGAGGAAGCTCGGAATCCAGGGAGAAAGCTGGGAAGCTTGAAATCCTTGAAGAATGCTCTGAAATAAATCTTTTGGAATGTTACCTTGAAAGGTACATTTGTACCTTGATTTACCAGGACAAAACATACAAATTCTAAGATCTACAAAACATACAGACTCCAAGATCTAGATACCAACCCAACATCACACAGTGACATATCTTAATATTATTTGAAGACAAACGACCAGGCAATCCATCATAGATTTTTTTCATACAGACTTAATAGAAATGAAGATTTGTGGGATCATCAGGTAATCTCTGTTGTCACTGGAATAATAGTTTATAATTTGTGTTGCCATTCAGTAGAATATTCATTGTATGTTCTTTTTTTCAGTATAGTTACAATATCTTTAAACTCTTCCTGTCATTTCCGTCCACTCCAGAGTTCACTGAATCTTCAATTCTTCAATCTTGACAAATGTTAACATTTGTGCTACAAAGAAATAAAATAAAGAAATATTACATAGAATATTGATCAATTGATGTTATTCTTTGTAAGCCAAAACAACTACATAATATGTATATTAGATATTTGAAGACATCTTTAAATGTCCACAACTAAATCTGACTTAATTACAATTTTTCAGATATGACCACTCTAGACATTTCACCATGGAGAATCAAATGTGCCACCTTCTAAGTTTAGGCATAGATATCCGTATCACAAGTTGACTAGAATTAATATAAGCTTTAAGCTTGTTTTCCCATCCCATTTGCAATTTTCTGTATATGTAATGTTATTGTGTCTTGTTGAATAAAATAATGTTTAAACTAAGTTGACTATCCATAAAGTAGAATTTTGTGTATGATGCCTAGAAGTGCTGTCTTATAAACAAAAGCATGGTTAGTTTTATATACAGGTTTTATGGTCAGTTTGTCTTAAAACTATTTTTGAAATTCACATTTCTCATATATTATGTTCAAATTTTCTAGGCTCTTCAGTTGTCATAGATAAAATATATAAGAAGTTTTTGTTTTTGTTAGATGTGCTAGCGTTATAGCTCAGTATTTTTTTCTCCCAACATTTCCAAGAATTATAGAATTATGTTTATTTTAGCTCAGCAAATTATTCTTATATCAATAGAAACATTATTTGTATGCTATTATAAATCTCACCACTCACCATTTATTGTTGACCCTTGGAAATCTTCATCTGGATCACTTCACTGAGTCCATCTTCTGTTTGTTTATTCAACTTATTAACAGAACTTTCAACATTCAGTTGTAGATAGGTTGCACATATTCTTACCATGTCCACAATGACAGAAGTTGATTCTATTTCCAAAAGTGTTTGATAGGGCAATTGAAACTCATGCAGCCACAGCAAACTCAATTCAAAGTGGGGACGTTGTTTTACATTGGTCAATCTTAAGTTGGGGCACAGGAAAGGTTTTTCATTCATACAGACTTAATAAAAATGAAGATTTGTGGGATCATCAGGTACTTTTTTAAATACTTTAAAATTGTATTGAAGTTACTTTTACAATATTGTTTCATTTTATGTATTTATTACTGAAAAACTGAGTGTAGGACAAAAGCCCCCCCCGGACATTAGCCCCTAGGACAAAAGCCCCTCCGGACGAAAGCCCCCCCCCCCCCCCTTCATTATAAATTTAGCTGGTATACTTTATATAAATCTGTACTTTTGAAAAACGTCTGAAATTTGGAGAATAATTGTGTGGAAAATGAAGGTCCTTGGTTCAATGTCAGAGCTGCATTATATGTCTGTGGTTAAACATCATAATTTATTTGTTCAAACTTTATATTATTAAGTAAGCTGAACATTTCAGGAAAGCTTATCATTTAAAACAAAATGTCTTGAAGTTTGTACAATAAATTATGATGTTTTCCCACAAACTTACTCACATTTTCTGTCATATATGTTGCATACTTCAATTAATGAATACAAAAACATGGTGTAGATTTCATAGTTTTTGATTTGTTATTATTCATTAATATCACACACAGCCATATAACAACACATGATATCAAACTGCATAATGATAAATATTTCATGTACAGTTCACGCGCTTCACGAATAGCATAACATAGCTGGGCATAGTCTGCAAGCAATGTGGCTACAACACATTAAGGTTCATTCACTTAATATCTGAAAAGTCTTTGGTACCACGATTCATGCATAACACACTAGTCTGTGAGTATAACACAATAATGTTTAAGTGCGCACTTTAAACCGTATACAGTTGCCAACACCAAGAAGGAAATCCTCAACGTTTCTCCTACCGGAAGCAATGTCCGAACACAAATTTCGAAGTCTCACTTGTAGATCTCTCGTTGCACGTTTCACACGTTTGGTAGGGGGAGCACCACGGGAGTCTGCTAGCAATGCTGCTGCCACCAGCGCCTGGTCCTTCCTGAGACAATCTATGGCTGTCCACACAGATGGGTGGTTGTGTCCGATCAGCTGCTGGAACCCAAAATTCCAGCTCTCAGCTGGTACGATCCTCATTCTGAATGGTTGCTTCATGAACATTCCAAAGATGTGATGGGAACATCGGTGGCGTTCTTCGCATACGTACTGGTGGGAGAACACCTCCTGGCTGTGCTGGTGGAGGCTGGACACGTCGATACGTTCCCGAAACGTATGTGTTGTCGAAGAAGTCCACTAACTCTTCTAGTCCTGCTGGAGTGTTGGCTTTCAGATAATCCATACCACTGGACACTTCTAGAACTGGTAACAATGCAAGTCGATCTAACATGCCACAAAACAGCCTAACTCTCTCATCAGTCTTGTACAAATCTGTAAGTTCCAGTTCCTGTACCTTGCGCCATGTGTTCTGTGTAACATGGTAGAAGCATCCTCGAGAGTTCACATGTTGTCCAAATTTAGCCCTCAATACACTGAATACAGCTTGTTCAAAGTCTGTGATAGCCGTGGTTGGATCTGGAGCATATCCAAGTTCGTTGCACTTATCCAAAATACCCGGAAACATCTCTTCATAGATACTCTGTGTCTTGCAGGATAGGAAGGCATACACACATGTAACAGCTGAAGTACCTAATGGAGCACGGATCACATACAACTGTTTGAAGATCTTAGGGGCTGAAGAAAATGTCCCATCCATAAACCAAGTGTCTGAACGACAAAGGTGTTGCAGTCCTTGCTCTGACGCAAACACAACAGCACGACTATGTGACTCTGATCCACTATCATGAATGAGGAATTGTTCGTCATCATCAGTTTCTGTTGTCGTCCATTCGCCATCAATGATGAATTCCCGAAGGGTAGCTGGCTCCTTGGGAAGAGTACCACGTTTCTGTCTACGAATGGCCCTCTTAACACTCTCTATTTTCCCCATGGCAACACGAACTTCCACTGGACATTGCTGTAAGGCATCTGCAACAATCTGTCCTGGTCGTCCTCGATTTGTTACAACATTGTCTTTCATAGCTACACATATCTTTGTCGCTTTTACGCTATTGATGTCATTCTCATGGCGGTGATCAGTTGACGAAACTATTCTTTGCATCTGTAGATCTGTTACAATGGCACCTTTACATGACTGAGCTCGTCTCTGAGAACATTCCCATCCTACTGTAGTTTTGTTTGTACCTTTCTTCGTAAACATATAACCATCTACACATAGTTTCACTCCACCTTTGGCAGTACGTATGATCTCCATGCTGAACAAATTGTTACTGATTACACATAATTTCTGACCTCCTACAAGTGTACTATACTGCAAATATTGATAATCAAAGAAATGCCTACAAAAGCAATAAACATTTGATCCCTATTTGCAGTGTCTCAAATTATAACATAATAAGTACTTAACAAAACATGTTGCTCTGTGTTTTAATTTTAATTTTAGGAATGATTAAAATCAAAGAAACAATATAAAAACAATTTATACCTGTGCAAACATAGAAATTTCACTGTTGATACACATGAAGCCATTAATGATATATTTCCTTCGAGGAGAATACAACATCAATGAAAAACCTACCAAACACCTGTGTAACAGCTTATTGTTTATGTAACAGTAAAATCAATGAAAAACCTACCAAACACCTGTGTAACAGCTTATTGTTTATGTAACAGTTCAAGTAGTTGTTTACATTGCAGAAGCCACTGGTGACTGAAGTCACTTACATATATATGTAGCACTTAATATAACCACTGCTAAAACATATATTGTAATTTAAAAAAAAAAATGAATAAATAAAAACATAAAAAATAAAAAAAATAAATATAATTGTTTTTATGAAGGGGCTTTTGTCCACTTTTTGATTAGTGTGAAGGGGCTAATGTCCGGGGGGGGGGGGGGGGGGGGGGCTTTTGTCCTAGGGGCTAATGTCCGGGGGGGGGGGCTAATGTCCGGGTTTTTTTTGTCCGTACCTCACTCCATATTACCTTGGTCAAGATGGGCCAGTCTACTTATAACATATGCTCTCATTTTGTTTGTTTACACATATTGGTGTTGAAAAGGTTTTTGATAATAAGGCTTCAACATATATTATTTTGCTGAAATTTGTACTGATGGAAGTTCAATTTACATAATTTGCAGGTTACCCTTAAAATGAATATCACTCCTAGAAACAACTGATTATACTATTGAAAAATATACCATATGTTCACTTATAACTTTAATGAAGTGGATTTTATAAATACTTGTGTAAAATATATAAATGAAGCAATATTTTAAGCATTATTATAAATTGGATGGATATTTTTTTTAAGTCCTCATCCTCCGAGGTTTCTTCCAAGCTTTCCGAGCTTCAATACAATTTTGCCGAGGTTTCTTCAAGGTACTTCCGAGCTTTCACTTAGGATTCCGAGCTTTCTCCGAGGATTCCGAACTTTCTCCGAGCTTTCTCCGAGGATTCTGATCTTCCTCCGAGGATAATCCTCGGAAAATACATGCCCGGGAAATTGTTAATGCTATCTATTCAATGACAAAACAGCAGCACCCAAGTGTTCGTGAAACCAGATGACAGATCTGTTTAGATCTGTTTTTCACAAAATGTCCTCTGTTTACATGTTACAAAATGTCTGCATGTTACACAAATTTAAAATGTCCTCTGTCTGCATGTTACACAAATTTAACTGGGGGGGGGGGGGGGGGGGGGGGGGGGGGGGGGGGGGGGGGGGCTAATGTCCGGGTTTTTTTTGTCCGTACCTCACTCCATATTACCTTGGTCAAGATGGGCCAGTCTACTTATAACATATGCTCTCATTTTGTTTGTTTACACATATTGGTGTTGAAAAGGTTTTTGATAATAAGGCTTCAACATATATTATTTTGCTGAAATTTGTACTGATGGAAGTTCAATTTACATAATTTGCAGGTTACCCTTAAAATGAATATCACTCCTAGAAACAACTGATTATACTATTGAAAAATATACCATATGTTCACTTATAACTTTAATGAAGTGGATTTTATAAATACTTGTGTAAAATATATAAATGAAGCAATATTTTAAGCATTATTATAAATTGGATGGATATTTTTTTTAAGTCCTCATCCTCCGAGGTTTCTTCCAAGCTTTCCGAGCTTCAATACAATTTTGCCGAGGTTTCTTCAAGGTACTTCCGAGCTTTCACTTAGGATTCCGAGCTTTCTCCGAGGATTCCGAACTTTCTCCGAGCTTTCTCCGAGGATTCTGATCTTCCTCCGAGGATAATCCTCGGAAAATACATGCCCGGGAAATTGTTAATGCTATCTATTCAATGACAAAACAGCAGCACCCAAGTGTTCGTGAAACCAGATGACAGATCTGTTTAGATCTGTTTTTCACAAAATGTCCTCTGTTTACATGTTACAAAATGTCTGCATGTTACACAAATTTAAAATGTCCTCTGTCTGCATGCTACACAAATTTAATATGTCCTCTGTCTGCATGCTACACAAAATGTCCTCCATCTGCATGTTACACAAATTTAAAATGTCATCTGTCTGCATTTCACACAAATTTAAAATGTCCTGTGTCTGCCTGCTACACAAAATATCCTCCGTCTGCATGTTACACAAATTTAAAATGTCCTCTGTCTGCATGTTACACAAAATGTCCTCTGTCTGCATTTTACACAAAATGTCCTCTGTCTGCATGCTACATAAAATATCCTCCGTCTGCATGTTACACAAATTTAAAATGTCCTCTGTCTGCATGTTACACAAAATGTCCTCTGCCTGCCTGGCACACAAAATGTCCTGTGTCTGCCTGCTACACAAAATATCCTCCGTCTGCATGTTACACAAATTTAAAATGTCCTCTGTCTGCATGTTACACAAAATGTCCTCTGCCTGCCTGTTTCACAAAATGTCCTCTGTCTGCATGTTACACAAAATATCCTCTGTATGTATGTTACACATGTCCTCTGTATGTATGTTACACATGTCCTCTGTATGTATGTTACACATGTCCTCTGTATGTATGTTACACATGTCCTCTGTATGTATGTTACACATGTCCTCTGTATGTTACACATGTCCTCTGTATGTATGTTCATATGACTAAGGTCCTTCCTTTGCAATGCTGTTCAAATCAAGATAATTCCTCAAAATGTAAGCAAATCTTCAACAGCAAATAGAGTATGAATAAGGTTGATATAAACGTTTATCGGTGCTAAGATTTCAACTTTCATGTGGCTGTTTATAGAAGTCCTCTGTTTGTAGTGTGGGAGCAAGGTCCTCATTTTGTATGCATGCCATACGTGTATGTGTCAGGGATCACCACAATTTCAAAATGATGGGTGGAGGAAAAGTTTTTGACAATTTTTTCTGAACATGTACTTTTGTGGATGTCATGACGTTTCGAGAAACATCATCAATTATGACATTAAGAATAGAGATTTAATTATGTTGTTTGATTTAGTTCTAAATAAATATGCATTTTAATCATTTGCTCACTCTATGCCATATATATCGTGTAAATTAAAACAAAATAACAGCTTATACCATTACTTTAAAAAACTACAAACATACATTCCTCATTTAAACAATCATCAATTTATTTTCACAAAACCATTTCAATCTCAATTCCAACTCGCTGTTCTTTAATATAACAATGAATAAAACAAACTCAAATAGCATCTTTTACTGTTATAAATATGATAAACATTCACATCAATATCATATTGCATTGTCAAGTATTATAAGTTAAAACATTTCAATTATTAATTTCATAAATTGCACTATACTATTATCAGTGAACATATTAATAGCAACTAGATATAATTATATCTATGATACAGCATCTACAAATCAAACTCAATGGCAACTTTTACTGGACATAATATAAGAATATATAAAGTATTTAAAGCAATGCACAAGCCACAATATAATTTCAATTAAGATATCAATTCAACACAGTCACTATAATTTTCTCCTGAAAATAGTCTTCACTATGAACAATTGAAGCCAAACACAATTTGTCTCAGTGTGTGTGTGTGTGTGTGTAAATGTATTTAGATAAATAAAAAAGGGTATTCTACAAAGGATTTTGTAGGAAGCAAGTGAATTAGTAATGGAATAATTAAAATGCTTCACTTTACCATGGTCATGGCAAAGTGAAGCGCCCAGCCCCACCCTGAAATTTCCTTAACCGAGACAAGTATTTGGTTCATTCCCACTCAGCCAACGTGTTGTTTTTGCTTTATAAACATTACCTGAGTTACCTGTGGGAAATGTAGGTATTGTCTGTTTCAGTATACGTATACATGGGACTCAAAGGTGACTAACAAACGAAGAAAATGTTTAAGAGTGCCATTAAAAATAACATATACATTCATATGTACGTATTAATAACAAAAAGCATATAGTGATAATTTATTACTTATATTAATAATGATATTACACAACACTTTAGAAATGAAATAATGGGAAATCTTTTATAATTTAAACTGCACCATATACAGGTAAAAATGATCGATATCTATGGTGTTCCGTTAGGGCCAAATTTCTAATATCGCTCCTTCGCTCCTTCGACCTAAACGCGAAGGAGCGAAAACACGATGGCGAAGGAGCGAAAACACGATTGCGAAGGAGCGTAGAAGCGAAGGAATGAAGGAGCGAAAATACAATGGCGAAGGAGCGAAAACACGATGGCGAAGGAGCGATGGAACTTCACCATCGTGTTTTCGCTCCTTCGCTCCTTCGCGTTTAGGTCGAAGGAGCGAAGGAGCGAAGGAGCGATATTGGAAATTTGGCCCTAGCGGAACACCATAGATATCAGTGTACTTTCAATCTTTTTTTTCTTGTTTTTTCCCTTTCAATTAGATATTCAATTAGAAATTGAACTTATGTATTCTAAACATTATATAATTTAACATTCAATTTCAGAAAGTGACTTGAACTTGGATTACGATTGCTCGTGTTAAAGGAAGTGACAATTATATAGACTAGTGTTTCTTTGTAGTTATAAGATTGAACTATTTATTACGTGAATAATTTCGTATGTGAAGACTGCATATATATGAGAACCGACGATATATCATATTCGTTGATTACACAGTAACTTTGGTGATATTGTGAACTTTATCCGTGATTTCTAGGATTATACTGATTTGTGTTTTATTACTCAATCAGTTTCATGATCGTACATGGCTTGTTTTACTTGAACTATTAAAATGTCATTTAACGTGTTTTGTTTTTAATTGTTTTCTCTTAAGTACATTATATATCCCTGTTATATATCACAATGAAACAGGTAACGTTGACTTAAACTTATTAATAATGTTTCCTAACAATATATGTTAAGGTTCAAATTTAACAAATGTATTTTCTGTTTTATTTATAAAACATTATAATTATTATAAAGTGTGAAATTTATAACAATGAAATATATAGAAAAATGAATTATTTTCACTAATTTTTGAAAATTTTAGTTATCATATTTTAACTTTTTTTTTTAATTGTATAAAAAGTATTTGTGATATATATTTAGTATACATTATGTACAAACTGTTAACAGGAAGTATACAAGATAGCGACCAGCATGCAGTCATACCGATAGGTACTGTGTAGAACTTTGGTGTTTCATCAAGTTCAGATATCATTAGTATTTTCAAGATTTGGCAAGTGTTCCCGGGACATGTATATCATATACATGTATTGTTGGAAACGGTCATATTTCGCCAATCCTCGATAATTCCATTGTCCCCATTGTTTACATTTTGAGCTTTGAACTCTTTTGCTGTCAAGTCGGCCACTTTTTAACTGTGTGGGACAGTGCTGCGACAAAAATTCGTCACGCTCCAATGATTCCGTACTTAGCTGAAGTAATGACGCACGGGGAAGAAACAGTAACGCTGTCAAACGCTATGCGAGATATTTGTGAATAATCTTCGTTTTGGGTAAAAACTTTAGGAAACGTAAGAAAGGAGTTGACAATGAAAGCACAGATGTGAGTAACCAATCTACGGGTTTACTCAGTTCTATCATTAGTGCAGCGAACGGTGTCATATACAGCAGTCCAACGGAACACAGTAGTGCTGGGCCTTCATCATCCTCTACTCCGATACCATCGAAAACCCCAGACAACGATGTTGTTGCTGTAATAAATAGAAAGCTAGATTACATTCTAGAAAAGCTGGAGAAATTGGGTAAAATTGAAGATAAGGTGAACGATCTGTCTTCAAAGATAACAGGATTAGAGAAACGAGTTGGCAAAGTAGAAAAGAGGACAGAAGAATTTGAACAGTCGGTGAAATGGAAAAGTCCAACACTGGAGGTAAACAGATGTCTCAGAAGTTAGAGACACAGGAACGGATCATCAGTGTGAGAAAGTGGAGAAGGTTCGAGAGGAGAGGGATTCACTACAAGACTCTGTGCTAGATTTACAGTGTAGATCTATGAAAAATAATTTAGTTTTCACTGGTCTAGGGGGGAATTTAGAAATGAAGATTCAGAATCACTCCTAAGAGACTTCATGTTCCACGAGCTCGGCATTGACCAAAAGATAGAGTTTGGCAACGTACACAGGTTTGGACGTCATATACGTGAAAAGCAATTCTTTCAGACTGAGTGGGTCGAACTTTGGAATACATGAACAGTTTCCATCCGTAATAGAGGACCGTAGAAGGAGGTTATATCCAGTATTAAAACATCACAGACAGCAAGGGGATCACACAAGGATGGTAAGGGACAAATTGTATATAAATGGAAAATTAAATACTGGACCTGACGATAACTTTAGGCGAGGACCCAGAACTAACGGGGACGCCAATCACCGTAGAGAGCAGCATCGTCCGGAATATCGATATGTCAATAAGCGCGGACAATCAGGACAATCAGGACCTACATCACGGGCGCCTTCAGTTCATAACCAGCCTTGGAGGGCGCCACAACGACCCAGTCCTTCTCGTGTTACTTCCGAGAACCCAGGCAGATAGGACAATCAGGAGAGTGAGATTTCAGTCCTTTCCTGGAATGTTTGTAGAGGGCTTGTAGACAAACTTGAGGACACAGACTTTTGTGATCTTCTATCTAATTACGATATTGCATGTGTATCAGAATGCTGGATAAAACCTCAAGATGTTTTGAAGCTTACTGGCTATAATCATCTTGCATTTCCTAGATCGGCATGTAGAGGCGGCGGTATTGTAATATTTTACAAATCGAAAATGGATAATACAATCAGTGTCGTTGAGAATATCCATGATAGTATTGTATGGATAAAAGTTGATAAATTAGGTAATTCAAGAAATCATCTCTTCCTTGCTTTTTGTTACATCCCTCCCGAAGGTAGTGTGTTTTACGATCACTGATCAAATAACTTATTGCAGAGTTTAGAAGATTCCGTTGCTAGATATAAAAGTATGGGAGATGTTTTTGTTATTGGAGATATGAACGCACGAACTGGTACAAAACAGGATTACATAGAAAATTTTCCATACACGATAGTCTAGTTAACAACGAAAATAATTTGATTGACTACAATGTTGAACCTGAAATTATTAGTCGTAATAATATGGTACTTTTGGTCGTAAGCTTATTGATGTGTGTAAGTCATCAGGGTTACGTATAGTCAATGGACGACAGTCAAATGACGTCACTGGTACTTATACTTTTTACAATAGCAATGGAAAAAGTCTAATTGATTATTTGCTAATAGAAAATACGAAGATAGAAAATATAACCACATTTGAATCTGTTAACTTTAATACTTTTTCTGATCACTGTCCGGTTTCTTTTAGTATCAACAAAGGTCAATATATAACTGTAAACGATTCAGATGACGTTAATGTAACTGTTATCCATGGCAGAGAATACTAGTACTGTACGTCAGTTAAATGGAAAGATGAGAATAAACATTTATTTCTGGTTAAACTAACTGAATCTCGTGAGTTAATCGATGAACAGTTGAGAGTGAATTTTAATAGCCAATATACAGTCAATGAATGTGTGAATAATATATGTCGTATTTTAAATGAATGTACCTTACCTTTATGTGAGTGTAGATATGGCTCTGTTCGAAACCCACACAGACGACGTGTGAACGTCGCCGAAGATAAACCGTGGATTACCCCTCGATGCAAAAATCTTTACATTGAATACAGGAAATCGTTTGCTATTTCTAATCGAGATAAGTCAGATCAGAATCACACTATCCTGATTACTGCCAAACGTAATTACAAATTATTGGAACGTAAACTTAATAGGGAATATAAACGTCACGAAGGTGATATGTTAGTGCTCATGAAAAAAAATAACCCTAGCAAATTTTACAATATATTTAAGAAAAGTTGATCAAACAGAGCTAACTCCACACTGACGATAAATGACTTTTATGAATATTTTAGTGATCTTACGGATAATACTAGTGAGTATGCTGCTGGTGTACCTGATGTTGATATAGAACCTGTGTATGACGATCTTGATAGCTATATCACAGCACAAGAAATAAGTAAAGCAATAGATAAATTGAAATTTGATAAGACTTGATAATTAACGAAGTGTTTGTGCGAGAAATGGAAATTTTATTGCAATATTTGGAACAGCTGTTCAATGCTATTTTTAGATCTGGGTTTTTCCCTGAATCCTGGTTACAAGCATGTATAGTGCCAGTATTTAAGAAAGGCTGTGTCAACGATACAAATAATTATCGGGGTACATGTATATCACTTGTGAGTTGTTTTGGTAAACTGTTTACATCTGTTTTGAATAGCAGAATTATGGAATGGGAAAAAGAAAATAGCATTCTAACTGATACGCAATTTGGTTTTAGAAAAGGCAGTTCAACTATTGATGCCATATTTGTTTTACAAACCCTCATTAATAAGAAGTTACGGAAAGGGGAAAGACTTTATTGTTGTTTTGTAGATTTCAAAAAAGCTTTTGATTTTATAAATAGAAGCAAATTGTGGGGTAAATTGATAAACCAGGGAATACGTGGAAATTTCCTAAAAATTCTATCTTTATACGAAAATGTCAAATCATGTGTAAAATACAATGGCCAATTAAGTCAGTGCTTCCATAATTATACCGGACTCTTGGTTAATTTTTTTTAATAGCTTTTATTTCGTCCAAATGCAAAACAAGCATATAGGGAAAAGTACAAACATTTTCGTAATTATCATGACATAGACAAGCATGAGATGGCGGGGGACAATATTACCATCAATACTAATGAGATGTACAAGACATGTTGTAACTACATTGTGTTATCAATATACACTGTAAACTCACCAGTTTCAACTTATTGAATTATATGACAAAACCGTGACGTCATACATAGTAACGATACGTCTTAACGGATGACGTCATACTATATAAAAAGCTACAGAAGCAACAGTGACACTGATGAAAAGTGATGAATCAATAATAGCAACAAACTAAGATCAATTTAATTACTTGCAAGCAGGGTTTTTCTTTTCGCTGTAGCACGAAACAAATACTTACCCAACATATTCAAAATTTTAACACTTTTACTCGAGAATAATTCAATATACTTATACACACTTGGTCGACAATAAAAATGCTTTTTGATGTATGTCGCCCTTAATTCGGAATATGCCGGACAGAGAAGTACAAAATGCACTTCATCCTCTACGTCATTTTTATCACAGACAGTACAAATCCTCTGATTTCTAGGGATGTTATTATAACGCCCAGACTCGATATTAAGACTGTGACATTGCATACGAAATTGGCTTAATAACTTCTTAGATCTATGATTGATAGGTTTAATTAGATAGAACTGAGTACAGAAGGAATCCACAATATGTTTATACAAATAACATTTGGGGGATACATCAAAAGCACTATACAATTCTTGAACAAAAACATCATGAATACGTTGGTTGTATATTTGCAAAAAAAATGATTTTCATTTAAAACACATTGATTTTTCCAAACATATCCAAATCCTAAACTACAAAGTTCATACTTAATATGATAGACCCAATTAGTTTTACAATTAGGTTTTCTGCAATTCAATTCGACTATAGAATCATAGCATGATTTCAAAATACAATTTTTTGTTTTCAATATTTTTAACCAATATTTCATAACAGCTGTTTTACGTTGCACATACAATGAATATCTACCGGTTTCGAAAAATACCATAGAGGTATTGACTGTTTTTCTAACGTTAAGTAAATCCTTAAGAAAAAGGAGGTGGATTTTTTCTACTTGTGGCGAAACATCTTGCCCCTAGACTTCACATCCATAATTCAAAATACATGTAACATATGTATCAAATATAAGGAGAGTTTTGTTTCCGTGTTAAGGTTAAACTGTTTCGTTTTTCTTTTTAATTGAAAATATGTTTTCCTGCCTTGAGAAGCTAAAGTGATTGTTTGATTTAAACATAGTTTTATTGTTAAATATAACAACAGGAATAGGACACAAGTTATCGCAACTTAAAACGCCTTCTTCCAATAATCATTATGTACATAATATGAATTTACAATATAATACAGTATATAAAATTTGTATATGATGTAAGAAAAGACAGAGATGAGGGACAGAATGAAAAGTAAATATGTTAATGCCAGTTAATTTAAAGAGAGAGAGAGAGAGAGAGAGAGAGAGAGAGAGAGAGAGATGACCTAAAATCGATTACTGGATTTAATAAAATTTTGAACATATTGAAAAATATAGCCATTTTGTTCATCAGATAGTTTAGGAGAACCCCAGAGAATAACATTAAGAGTCACATTACAATAGCGGGAGAGATTATCAAATAAAGTTTCACGCTCTCTTCTGTACAATATACAATCAAAAAAATAATGATACACGTTTTCACACTCATTACCACATGCACAGGTTGTATCATTAATTATATTTACTCTATACAAATCATAGTTTAAGCTACTACAAACATGTCTTAACCTTGTGTGTAAAACATTTAATTTTCTATTTCCAGTTAGATAATAAATAGGTAATATATCACGATTGTTTTCTATTTTGGATTTAAATCTACTAATGGATGGCTGTTCTCTGACATCAATAGGTAAATTATTCCATAACCTAACAGAAGATGGGATAAAGGATTCATAAGAAGTAGACAATCGAAAATTTGGAACGGTATAGTTTTCTTTATTTCTAACATTATACGAATTACGTTCACCTACTCTTGGAGGAAGAAGATTGCTGAAATAGGAAGGAGTTAAATCATTGTGGAGTTTATACATCATTGAAAGTTTACGGAACTTTCTTCTTTCAGATAAAGGTTGGAGCTGGGATTCTTTATATAGAGATTGTTTACTAGAGAAAGATGGCATGCCAGTAATGATTCTTGCTGCCTCAAGTTGAACTTGTTCTAGTTTATTTACATCTGCCAGAGAACAACCATCCCATACCTCACAAGCATATTCCAATACAGGCAACACAAATACTCTATAAATTCGTAATAAAGTTTTTCTACTCAACAAAAATTTGAATTTCCTTAACACCGATACTTTTTTCATACATGTTTTTATTATTTCTGCTATGTGCAGGGACCACTTTGCATCCGAACTGAAAGTCACACCTAAATGTCTATGGTTACTAACTAGTTTCAAAGTTTCTTCTCCAAAAGTAAGGTTCAAGGGTGGAATATTTTTTGAATTTGTTATTAGCAATACATCAGTTTTTTGTGGGTTAAATTTAGTGAGCCAGTCTTGAGACCATTTATTGAGTTTTTGCAAGTCATTATTAAGAGATCTTTGAATGTCTAAAAGAGATGATGAAGAATACATTAACGAAGTGTCATCAGCAAATAAACGAGATATACTATTCATATTATCAACAATATCATTTATATATATTAAAAACAAAAGCGGTCCCAAAACGCTTCCCTGTGGTACGCCAGCAGTCGTGTAACCTGTATTGGAGTACACATTTTTAACTATAACTTGTTGCTGACGATCAGAAATATAATTTTTTAACCACTCTAGAAGATCACCCCTAATACCATATGCTTCTAATTTAATTAACAAACCCTTGTGCCATACACGGTCAAACGCTTTGGAGATGTCGCAAAAGATAAGACATGCGTGTTTTTTTTCCTCTAGTGAACAACAAATATTGTGGTAAATTTCGATAAGTTGGTGCACTGTAGAGTGACATGACATGAAACCAGACTGTTTTTCATAGAAAAGGGAGTTTTCATGAAAATAATTGTAAATGTGTTTAAAAACAACTCTTTCAAAAACTTTACCGATACAAGACAGAAGAGTAGTTGGTCGATAATTGGACACTAAATGTCTATCACCCTTTTTGAAAAGGGGAAGTACAACGCCTTTCTTCCAGATTTCAGGAAAACTTTTTTGATTAAAAGACATATTAAACAAAATTGACAAATGTTTACATATGGAATTTGCAGTAAATTTTAACATATGGTGACTTATGGTATCATGACCAGATGCTTTCCCTAGTTTAAGAATTTTCAGAATATCGCAAACTTCGTCGGATCTGACTACAACGGAGTCAAGGAAAGAATTAGTTCTAAGATTAAAATTTGGTAATGGAACCTCCCTATCATTAATTGTTGAAATAGAACAAAAATAGTTATTCAAAATATTGGCTTTTTCGATATCACCAAGTTCAATATTTCCACTATCTGGGTTCGTAAGTGGTGGAATAACTTCCAGCGACTCAGATTGTTTATATAATTTACGAACAAGTCTCCAATAAGATTTAGGGTTACTAGTGTCAAGCTTATCAATAATGTCCCCAACTTTATCATAAAACAACTCCCTTGCATGCTTTTTCATATTATTGACCTTATTTCTTTGTTGTTTATATTTTGTTAGATTGGAAATGGACTTAACACGCTTGAATACTTTACGGAGTCTATCTCGTAGCCGCATAGCTTTCCTGAGTTCTGAATTCATCCATAGTTTATCTTGTGGTCTAATAACAACTGATTTTTTTGGTATACATTCCGAAGCATATGATAAAAACTGTTCAGGGAATCTAAAACTGGCGATATCAACAGAATCAAAATTTTGGAAAAATGTTTCCCAATCAAAAGTATTAATCAAATTATTTAACTTATTAAAATCTGCATTTTTATATGACCAAACTTGACGGGTATAGTTACGGGATAGACTAATGGGTATAGACAGAAATACTACACATCCGTCATGATCACTTATATTACGATCTATCTTAATAACATGAGAATCTGTACATCTAGAATTATCACTCAATAAAATAGGGTCCAATAAACTATGTCTCGTCAATCCGTGTCTAGTGGGTTCATTAATAACATTGGTTAAGTCCATTTCCAACATAATTTGATTTAAAATATGGTTATGCGATATGGTTAAAAAATCAACATTTATATCTCCAACAATTACCACATTCGTTGTAATTTCTAAGGCCTTCTCAATAGAATATTTAAAATTTTCCCAAAAAGGATGACATGAACCTTCCGGTCGATATAAAGTACACAGTAATGAAATTTGCCTGTCCATTTCGATTTGTATCCAAATATTTTCTCCATGTACAAATTCAAGATCGTATCTTCGAATACATTTCAACGAATCAGAATAATATACT
This sequence comes from Pecten maximus, assembly GCF_902652985.1. Taxonomy (NCBI): domain Eukaryota; kingdom Metazoa; phylum Mollusca; class Bivalvia; order Pectinida; family Pectinidae; genus Pecten; species Pecten maximus. The sequence goes on from NC_047020.1 coordinate 19,152,640, forward strand.
AATAAACCTCCACCTGAGAAATTTCTATCTTTTCGAAACGGCTCCATAAAACCCGGTATAGTTAATTCAGAAAATGGTACATGGTGATCTAAATGGGTTTCGGTAAAGCACAAGATATCAAATTCATCTGCTATATTTTCAATATATTCCAATTTGTTTCTTATACTCCTAGTATTTAAATGAAATATAGACAATTCATTTTCCGCGGGACCAGGGTTTGATTCTATATCCATGTCCAATATCAACAGTAATAATAAAATATTGTAATAAAATATGTTGTCAAATTGTGACTGTATGCACATAAAGACGAAAGATATCAAACTTGCTATCAAACTAGATAAAATATCTAAAAAAAAATTAGCACTGATGTGACCTTTAAAATGAATCTTCTTAAAAATTAGTCCCCCATAAGCTACATTGTAAAAACTTCCGATAGAAACTCTGTGCCAAATTGCGGATATATCACCTTCTAACCATTATCAAAATTAGTCAACCGCACAGTGATCCCATCGGAAACATTCACAATAATAGCATTATAAACTGTTCCGAGAAAGAAAACGGCTCTTGAATATACATATTGGTTTCGGTCAAGGTCAAAGTTTAGTAAACAGTAGACAGATAGATAAAAGAGAAAGAAAGATGATACAAGTAAGGATAAAGCGAGAAGAAATATAGAAAATGGAACAGAAGTATGTAATGACATAACTAATTGATCGAGAGAAAGTGAAGATCGGAGATGCTTACGATAATAAAAATAAATGAACACTGATATTTTCAAGAGATAAAGAGAACAAGAATAATGTTAAATGGTACATACACTCATCAGTACATATCTACACACTTAGTACACAAGTACGCTGGAACCCACATGCATACTATATGAATACATCGTATTTGCCACACACATACACACAGGCAAGTTGCAAACACACCTCACTGCGCACACACCACTAAATCAGCTCCGTCATTGCGCACGCGCCCTACAAATTTCACATGCACGCGCTCTACAAATTTTTCATGCTTACTATAGAAAAGAAAACAGTCTTTGCCACACACACATATTATACACATATATTCAAAGCTAACACGACTCACTGCTTATAATTATAATAATACCAACATACCTCGCAGTAAATATTTGCACAAGAGATAAGCAGAAACACGTACATGTATATCCAGAAGATAACATATAAGGCAAGATGTAGAAAAAATATCAAACAAAAATGCATATAATAATTGTACACTTGAATCAACTGTACAGTGTATCTCTCCTTCCTCGTGAAGTTCGAGTGACTTGAACAGGGATAAATTTATTACAACATAATTTATAAATTTACAAAAGGTATCTACACACCTAGCATCTAGCTAATGTAGGTAATGTACACTTACACTGTCCGTGTTGTAGATTGAATTCAGTTGATTATTGAAGGACTTAAAATTACGAGGAATATTCTTTGTTCGTAAAATTAAATACAAAAAAAACCCATAATAATTGTACACTTAGATAAACTGTACAATGTATCTCTCCTTCCTCGTGAAATTCCAGTGACTTGAGCAGTGATAGATTTAGCACAATAAAGTTTATAAAAGTACATCTGTATAGGAACGTCAAACATTGTTTATGAGGAATGTTTTTTTTGAAATTACAAATGATAATGTTCTTTTCATGAACGTAGTCGATATAGCATCATATAGTGTACTATTGAACCAAAGAATATGATTGTAACTTATCATTTAGAATTATTAGTGTTGAAGAGACTGGTGATCAGCGAGCGTGTGTCGAATCGTTCAACTCATATTCAAATAGAATAGGAGAGTCTACTACAAGTTATACGTAGGGGAGCAAACTATTTGACGGCTCCATATATGAATAGTGTGTAGGTCCACGAGAGAGAGTGAGAGAGAGCAAGACACCCCTCGACATTTCTATCATGCGAAATAACAGGGTCATCGAGGGGTCACTCAGGCCCGAAAGAAGCATTTGTAGTGTAACCACGTGTATGGTTTTGTAAAATAACATGACTTCAAAAGTGTTCACGTGTACATTCGCTCACACTTCAAACATGGGAATATAGTTATACATTGTACGTGTAACAGCTAAAATAGCATAATTATTTAGTTTTATAAACACCATGCATATTTCAATTGAATAAAGTAGCAATTGTTAGTTGGTGACAAGACATCATCCACTAATTTGGACGGTGTGGGACGTATTCATAGCCGGGTAGAAGTTCACCTATGTCTTTCAATGACACAATCATGAATTTCCTGTCTTCTTGTGATTTTTTTTGCAAATATTCGGCCGTCTCGAGTCCAAAATGAATTGATTTTACCTGCATGTCTCAGCTTATTCAATTCTTCAAAAGCTAAAGTGTCTTGCGCTACAGAAAATCTGCCGTTAAAATTAAAAACCAAACCCAGGTAACAAAACTTATCCACAATTTCTATAGGTTTACTATTGAACGTCCAGCTTTCACCAGGTAATATTCTTTTCATTTTTCTAAAAATAACAATTTTTGTTTTATCTGTGTTTACTTTTAAATTCCACTTAGTAGTGTAAGTCTGTAAACAGTTAAGCATACGTTGGAGGTCAGTAACGTCCTCGGATAACAAAACTGTATCATCTGCATACATTAACATCAACAGGTTAATCAACTGTAAGGAGTAACTTTGACAATCAGACTTTATAAATTCACTTTCCATATCATTTACAAATAAAGAATATAGTATGGGAGACAAAGATTTCCCTTGTAATAAACCGACATGCAAATCGAACATGGCGGATAATTTACCATTAAGTTTCACGCACGAACGTACATTATCATAAATTGATGAAATAACATTAAGTAATCGCCCTCTAATACCACTTTTCCAAAGTTTATGCCATAAATATCGATGATTAATGCTATCAAAAGCCTTACTGTAATCAATAAAAACACAATATAGTCGTTTGTTCTGTTCTATAGAATTAATAATTAAGCTTTGTAATGCAAAAATTGCATCTCTAGTACCAAACCCAGGCTTGAAACCAAACTGTGCATCGGTAACAATATCTTCACGAGCGCTCCACTTCAACAAGCGCTTATTTAACATAGACGTAAAAAGTTTAGCTAAATGACTAATTAATGTTATGCCTCTGTAATTGTTAACATTATCAATATCCCCCTTTTTGTGCAGGGGAATTATAACACCTTGAGCCCATGACTCTGGGAAATAACCAATATGTAACATGGTATTGAATAACTTTAATAAAACTGTTAGGAATATATTTTTATATTCAATAAAATATTCATTAAGTACCATATCAATACCAGCAGCTTTGCCCCTGGGCAGATCCTTAATTACTTCCAATATATTTCATCATTACTAAAATCTACATCTAACTCGGGATATACGCACTCAGTATCATTACTACTTGTAATAACACTATTGTCTGTTTCACCCGCTAGATCTTCGAAATTGTTGAAAAAATCTGTTAATGATACATTGCCAGTCTTGGAGGTCTTACGATTTGAAAAATGACGATACAACTCCCTAGGGCTATTACGTTTCAATAAATCCAGCATATTGCCTTCCATACTATTATATTTACGTTGCATCCTTTTCTCATAGACTTTGTATTGTTTTTTGGCATGGAGTGAGTAGTTCGGTTAGCCGCGGACCGCTCACTATTAAACTCGGATAAAGCTCTTTTATATCTTTTATGCAAATTTCTACAACTGTTGCCAAACCATGGCTTATCCGTTTCCATTTTAACCGAAGTACCAATATGACAGGAACATGAACAATCAATAACTTTACTGTTGGAAATACAAAATTTATCAAACAATCTGCGTGTACATGAAACAAAATTATTGAGACATATATCGACACTTTCTTTCGAGCAATCAAGTGATTCAACACAGCTATGTATTAAAAGTCTGGCGTTAAATATATCACTCGTAACGCTACTACTGGCCTCATTTGACCATCTTACATTTGTTATAGTGGTATACGTATCATTACCTTGGCAACAGTTACATTGAAATGTATCTGATAAACAATCTAAAAAAAGAAATATTGGTGCATGATCGGAGTATTCCGTAAAACCACCTACTTCAAAACTTTTAATAGACGACATTGAACCATTATCCGTCAATGCGTAATCTATAACAAAACAGCCATTCGAATTAACAAATGTTAATTTACCATCCAGATCGCCAGAGGTACGACCATTTATAATTTGAACACCCGTTGTTTTACAAAGATGTAGTACATAACGACCAAAAGTATTAACTTGTTGGTCCTCTGATGTACGTGTAACTGTACATGGATCCTGAGAGTAACTAATAAACGCCTCAAGCTGACGATGAACGCTATCATGCAATAAGTCGATAGATATAAAGTCCGGATTTATGCCGGTCCTACTGTTAAGATCGCCCATTACAAAAACTTCCCTAATGAACTATAAGAGGCAATGCTGTTCTCAAGTACCAAGAATATATCCTCTTCGTAAGAACGATAAAATACAGAACCCTCGGGAGGTAGATATACAAGCGCTAGATAAACACTTTTCTGGTCAGGAAATAGTTTACCATCAATTTTTACCCATACAATGCTGTCTAAAAGTACAGACTCAAGAGAAATGTAATTGTGTAACCATGGTTTGTATAAATATACTAATCCACCACCTTTACATTTTGATCTAACAACAGGTTTAAAGCCTTTAAAACCGTTTACATTTAACTCATCCTTATCATCTAGCCAACATTCTGTTAGGCAAACAATGTCTGCTTCACTGAAGGTGGTACAAAAATCAGTGTTTTCGACTTAATTTATTAACCCTCTCTGAACGTTCCAACAACAAAGCCGTATAGAAGTATTGGCCTCCGCCAACCGCTAATCGGCTGGTTTGACGTGAGTCTCATCTGATGTCTGTTCAGAAATAAGCACACCCGTTGTCTGACATCTCGTAGTACCCGTTTGGTTATGTCCGTCCTTGCCTGACTTGACACTATTGTCTTGACGACCCGTGCTTGCTGGGGAACCTGCAGGGGAAAGCGGCGTTGAAGATTGCCGACGTCGCTTTGCATCACGCCTATCACTGTAGTGTGTGAGAGTACTCATAGGTTGGTCAGCAGTAGAAAACCCCTGGGTGGTCTCTACAGACTCTTCACCAGTGTGTAATACTCCATCAACGTACATTTTGTCCCTCACAAACTTAACCTTGTGATTGAGTCTACGAAGACGCTTGGCAACGGGATATAGTTTCTTACGAGTCTCTTCCACGGCGGACGGAAACTGTTCGTTCACGCCATATCGTGTGCCTCTTACAGGGGGAAATATTATCACCTGTGTTATTTTCTTTGTATGTAAATGATTTTGAAATTAACTTTATTAATGACAATTGTCCAAGTATTGAATTACAGATGCTTAATCTTTTCTTGCTTATGTATGCCGACGACATGGCTTTATTTGCTAACCGCCCAGAAGATTTACAAAGTATGTTGGATTCTTTATATGAATATACATGTACCAGAAAATGGAATCTGGAGGTCAATGTTGATAAAACTAAAATCATGGTGTTTAGAAATGGAGGACAAATAAGAAATAATGAGTCATGGAAATATAATAATGACAATATAGAAATTGTTGACAGTTTTAAATACTTGGGTATGTTGTTCAACTACAATGGGAAGTTTTACAAAACACAAAATCATTTTGCAGAACAAGGCAGAAAAGCTTTATTTTCTCGGACAACTTCTTTTAGAAATCCTTGTTTGAATGTGGAAACTTATTGTTCTATTTTTGATTTGTATGTAAATAGTATTTTATGTTATGCATCGGAAATATGGGGATTTCATAACGCACCGGATGTTGAAAGCGTACATTTGAAATTCTGTAAAAAAATACTTAAGGTGCCTAAATCAACTTGCAATGATTTTGTTTACTGTGAATTGGGTAGATTACCAGTATTTATTATTAGAAAATTAAGAGTGTTCAAATATTGGTTAAAGTTGAAACAATCGGATAATTTGGTATTGAAACATGTCTTGATGAAATGGTAAATGAGAATGACGTGTGGATATGTAACATTAAGAATGAATTAGCTGCTTTAGGTACGAGTATATGTTTGATTCTAATTTACCAGTAGACTATGCTTTTAAAATCATAGAGCAGAGATTGACCGATGTTACAAAACAAAACATGTTAACACAGATATCTGGTTCGTCGAAAGGTAGATTATATCGATATCTGATAGATAGCCACTGTGTACAGTTTTATCTACGTAAACCTATAGAAACAAAATATAAATGTATGTTAACTAAGTTTAGAACATCCTCACACAAATTAAATATATAAATAGGTAGCCCGAGTTTTCTCTGGCCCTGTCACCATGTCTGGTGTAGGGCCAGAGCGCACTACTATATGAAAACGTGGAATTATCCGACACCGTTTGGTGTCGCTAAGAATTTGATGCAAAAACAATAAAATCGGGTGTGACATAACACCTACCTTACATATATGGATAAATGAGATATTTATGTACCCCAAAACACCCATTTAGTCTCATCTAGGTGTTTTATTTCGTCCGTACAGGCCCTCGCTTTTCGCTAGTCAAAATTTCATACTGTTGACCCGCCATTTTGTAAGTGACAGTACGACTAACCACCCAAATCGGAACGCAATGGACCGAAAAGACCACATATCATTTATTGTGTTTTTCTTCTTACAAAGTTTAAATTATGAAAACTAAGTTGATTATTTCCCAAAAAATGTTATATTCCATTAAAAAAATCATTATTTATAAATTATAAGCGGTAAAATATATAAAAATAAATGTTGTATTTTTTTTTCTTTTCGCTCCATCGCGCACAGAGTAGGGTAATTAGGCGGACCGCGACCTACATAGTTAGCAATATGGCGTCGAGTCAAGTATGAAATTTTGACTAGCGTAAAGCGAGGGTCTATACGGACGGAATAAAACACCTATATGAGACTAAATGGGTGTTTTGGGGTACATAAATATCTCATTTATCCATATATGTAAGGTAGGTGTTATGTCACACCCGATTTTATTGTTTTTGCATCAAATTCTTAGCGACACCAAACGGTGTCGGATAATTCCACGTTTTCATATAGTAGTGCGCTCTGGCCCTACACCAGACATGGTGACAGGGCCAGAGAAAACTCGGGCTAATAAATAGGTAGACATAATAATATTACTCGAAGAAATAGAACCTGTAACAATTGTGATTTGGGTGACATCGAGGATGAGTTTCATTTTATGTTGATATGTCTATTATATACAGAACTGAGGGTAAAACATATTTTACAATATATCTACAAAAGACCATCTGTTTTTAAATTAATTCAACAATTATCTGTTAATAATGTTAGAGGGTTGTCAAATTTAGGAAAATATCTATACTTTGCTAACAAAAGACAAAATTGATTAGTGTGGATAATTTTATATCGTACAATTGTCATTTACATGTATGAAACACTCTCCTGTACACATATGTAATTGTTTAATGATATATATATTGTATACCTATAGGCCTTAGGGCTTTTGGTAAATAAAGAACTTGAACTTGAATGTACCACAGGTAAACAGGTAACACAGGTAACCTGAGAATTAATTACTTCTCCAAAACAGGCTATAACTTACCTGTAATTAGTGCCTATTGTTCTCTATTGTTCCTACCCCTAAAGTTAAAATAGGACATGTGCTGTTCTGGACAGTAAAAGCCTAAGTTCTGTTTTTCGATTAGTTCCTTTATTTCAATTTCCATTTTATGTCACACAAACACAAACCTCCAAGTTGAGTTGAGGGTAGAGACCTACAATGAGAAATTACAAAATCTCAACTATTGCCTAAAGCACAAGAAATTGCATAAAATTGTCAACATTTGCCTTAAAATTGCCAACATTTGCCAAGAAATGCCAACTATACAATAACCAATTAACAAAATTGCCAAGTATGCAAAAAAAAATTGCCAATACATGGAAAATTGCCTATTCAAGTTCAGGACTTGCCTATATATGCCTATAAAACATGTTAATTAATAAGGATTTTAATCTACAATATGCATGTTATCAAATTTATTCTAATTTGATTTAAATTGAAATTGAATATAGCAAAATTGTTTACATGGTTTGATGTAAACACAGACATAATAATAAAATGACTAAATATATTCTGTTTTCACAAATCACAACAAGAAGAAGAAATTTGAATATCTTACAAATGTGCCTGGCCACAAATGCCTGACAAATAGGTTGTTTTATTTACATTGTGATAAACATAACATGTGACCTAACCTGACTGTAAATTAATACCATTTCACAGACTATAAATTTATTCTATATGACTAGCAATTTTCTTTTATTTATCTCGAGCCAAGTATGAAGAGACCCCAAAAAATAAACTTTGAGTCATTAACTGTTATAGAGGTGTAACAAAATACAAAAAAGGGTTGTCAAATGAAATTACAACATTGTTTAAACCATGTGCTTTCAGCGAAAAAAAGCATGATTCTAGTTCAATGCGTATGACATCAAAATATCAGCATCCTTTCACCTCTAGAAACTTTACAAACATGGATCGATATAATCATAATACAAATGAATACACTATGGGGAACCTTTCCTTATATTGATTCCTGACGAAGCATGTGCGTCTGGTTGACATGAAACCGAAAGTAAAAGCAATGAGAACGACAACAATACGTCGCAGTACCAAGCGAGGTAACTCTTAATGCTGACGTTGACTTTTTACATTAAAAGTATATATGGAAGAAAAAAGGACAAATATCATAATCTACCAATAACCGAATTCGAAGGGTAACAGATCTAGAACAGGATATGTTGGCTGAGTGGGAAGAGTAATTGGTGTTATTGTGTTTAGAGGAATATAACGAGTTAATCTAAAAAAGATTTGGTGAAAAAGGTGAATTAGTTAGAAAATAATGAAATTCTTCTTCAATTTAACCATGGCCATGGTAAAGTGAAGTGCCACGCCCCACCCTAAATTTCCTGAGCCCAATTTTTTTTTTTTTTTTTTTAATTTTAATTTTTTTTTTTGTTAATGTGTTTTTAGAGGAATAAAAACAGGTAATCTACAAAGGATATGGTGAAAAAAGTGAATAAGTAATGAAATAATGAAATGCTTCATAGTAAAGAGAAGCGCCCGGCCCCACCCTGAAATGTTCTTAACCCAGACACATATGTTTGTGTTATTGTGTTTAGAAGAATAAAACGAGATAATCTAAAAGGATTTGGTGATCACTTGATCATTATGGGGATTTCGACCCCGGTTCCTTAAATTTCACCTTTCTTCAAAACACTATTTTGATAGTACTGATAAATACACTGTTTTTGATGAATTAGATGCTCCTATCTAATTACAAGAAGTCAAAAATGCTATTCGAAAACTGAAATGTAGTACATGTGTAAATCGCATGTTTAAAGGCTGGCGAGGAATTAATTCTTTTAACTTTATCTTCGATGTGTAATTATATAGTAGAATCTGGTTATTTTTCTTTCTATTTGGTCGTCAGCCATTATTATTTCTGTTCATAAGAAAGGCGTTTTTAATTACCCTAATAATTTAAGAGGTATTAGTTATATTACTAGTAGCTGTCTTTGTAAACTTTTTACCTCTGTACTAAATAAACGTGCTTTTGATGTGTATAAAATATAATTCGGATTTCGTCCGAAACCTAGTACGATTGATGCTATTTTTTTATTATATCCTATTACAACGACAACTTTATTTTTCGACGAAACGTTTGTACTGTTGCCTTGTTGATTTCCGCGAAGCGTTTGATTTTGTTGACAGGTTAAGCTCATGGCGTAAGCTGACCATTCGAGGGAAATGTTATCTGTCCTTATGTCATTGTACAAATCAGTGAAATCGTATGTATCAATTAACGGTAAATGTTCTGATTATTTCGAGAACAAAGTTGGATTAATGCAATGGGGGAAGGGGGAGGGGGATAATCTCCTCTGTTGTTTTCAATATTTGTTCATGACTTTTAAACCTCATTTATTGAAAACGGTACAACAGAATATGACTTAAGTGAATTAAGTTTGTTTCTGCTAATGTATGCGGATGACTTAGTAATGTATTCTGAAACTGTTGAAGGTTTACAGAGCCATTTAGATAATCTGAATAAGCTTCTGCTGAATGGAAATTAACAGTTAACACTGAAAAAACAAACAAAATTGTTGTATGTAGAAATGGAGGTGGAATACGAGATAGAGAAAGATGGATGTATAACGATGTGGAGGTGGAGGTTGTAGATGTGTTGAGCTATTTAGGAGTAAAACTTAGATTTAATTATAGATTTAATCCAATACAGAAAGAGTTATCTGAACAAAGACGTAAGGCCATGTTTGCTCTTGTTTTAAGCTGTTCTAACTTGAGCCTTGTTAAATTTTGTACTAGGGTATTGAATTTATTTGACACGTATGTTTGTAGTGTATTGCAATATGCATGTGAAGTTTGGGGATCCGCTAAAGGTTTAGATATTGAGAAAGTACATATGCACTTTTGTAAGATTTTAAAAGTTAAGAAGTAAAAAAAATAAATAAAAAATAAGGAGAACATTTTTTTCTCAAATTTTTAATGAGATATTTATATTCAAATGCTTTAAATTTTGAAATAAAAGACTCTGACCTGCTCTTTATTGAGATGGTTCTTAGGACAGTGTCAAATTATATCATCTTTTGCATAAATAAAGAAATGAAGTAAATTTTCAAATATATTTGCCTCAAATACCATACAACATATTTAAACCTTTCACTTTTATGCACCGAAGAAAATAACATGCAAGAAAGCTTTTCTGACAAATTTAAGCTAACATTTTGTCAATTATTATGTCGCATTAAGTAAAATTCAGTTACTTTGGATGTAGAAAGATGTCGTGTAATTTTTGATATCTTTTGAAATTAAATTATGAATTGATTCATTTTGTTGCATTCAATTATATTTCGAGAGACCTGTTATAACAAAATTATACTAAAACAATTTAATTATTATGTCACATTAAGTTAAATTCAGTAATTTTGGGTTAAAAACCATGTTATAAAGGTAGCATAATTTGTTTTGATACCTTGATTTTAAAATAATTTCAACTTAATACAAAAGGTATTATAGAAAATAACCAGGCGAAATTAAAGAATCAAAAGATTTACCTAATAATCATAAGCTTACAAAATAATCTCCTTGGAAATATCATCTGCGCACAGGTAAAAATCAGTTAATTTTGAGAATATCTTTTGCCTCAAATACCATACTAACTGTAACATATTTAATTAAACCTTTCGCTTACATATGTCGAAGAAAAGAATGTGCAAGAAATAAATTCTGACAATGGAAATTGAAAGTTAATATAGAAAAAACAAAATGTATGGTTTTTAATAAAGGACGTAGAAACAATATAATTGAATTTTTATTTAATAATGAGGTGATAGAGTACGTGGATAACTTCACCTATTTGGGCTCGATATTTTGTCGTACAGGTTCTTTTAATGAAACGAAAAAATACAATATCAAAAAGGCTACTATAGCAATGTATGATGTTATTAAGAAAGGTAGACAACACAACTTATCGACTCATTGTATATATGAATTATTTGAAAAGATTGTCAAACCGATTTTTCTGTATGGAAGTGAGATTTGGGATTTAGCTGACCTCAAAGTGTCCACCTAAAATTTTGTAAATTATTACTTGGATTAAAAAATAGTACTCCTAATTATATGGTATATGGAGAACTTGGTACAACTCCACTAGAAATTACGGTAAAAACAAGAGTAATAACATATTGGTCACAGTTGACTCATTATAATTTAAGTAAAGTTAATATTAAACTGTATAAACTTCTTTGTTACTGTCATCATTTTGATGACAAACCTGTTCCTTATATGAGTTTAGTTAAAAGTATTTTAAATGAATGTGGGATGAGTTACTTATGGAATATACAATATTCTTCTGAATGTAATCCAGTATGGCTAAAACATGTTATTAAGTTAAGACTTTATGACCAGTACTTACAGAAATGGCAGAGTGATGTACATTGTTCATCAAAGGCTATATGTTATAGAATTTTTAAGGATAACTGTAATTTTGAAAATTATTTAGATATTTTACCTGATAAAGATAGAGTAATTTTTTGTAAAGGTGCTGTTGCAGGAATGCTCTAAAACCGCCCACGAAGGAAATCGATCCTTTACCTAATGCCCGGATAGACATATCCATGGGGCATCTGATAGTACATATGAAAACCTTGTTCCGTTCCGGACATGCCTGAACGTGGCCGTTTTGTACCAAAGTCGTAAATACTCACAAGCACACTTTATCAAGTATTTATAAGGTCAAAATGTTATTTGTTTGTAAGGAAAATTGCACTAAAATTACATTTATATATCGGGCAACGTAATCGGATATCGATTGTATGATTCTTTTCGTTAGTGTCTGTGAAATTTGACATCAAACATAAAAAATGATATTTCTCATAAAGTTGAATGCACGTTTAAACGGCATTTTGTCTAATTCAAACCCCGAGTACTATCGAATTTTGTCGATAGAAAATATCTCCATTCATCTGTGTAATCCATGAAAAAAGTGCGCTTCGGAATTACTGGATATGCCTCGTTTTTGCAACTTCTATTAGTCAACTCCCCATAAATCTTCATATAGATCAAAGTGCTGAAAGCAATGCATGCTAGTGAAGACATCTCGTCCGGACAAGAAATACGTTGAAATATTATAGGAAACACGATTGCACGAATTCGCCTTGAAGGAAACTATTTGTTTCAAGATTTTTGTCAGGATAATGTTAATCCTTTTACCAATTTTCCTATCTCCATGACTTTGTTGTACAACTAATGTGCTTTGTTCTTGTTCATTCAGCTCATCATGTATTATTTGTGTATTTAGAACTTAATATCATATATATATGAGTATTATATTCCTTCACAGTTACATTCTAGACACTGTCGATCATTTTTGAAGAGTGACAATGACGCTACGTTGTGTATATCAGAAACATTCAATGTAGTATCTTCCCTACATTCTGGATTATATGTATTAGCGGGCTATTTACTTCATCAGTGGCATAAACTTGGTTGGTCGAAGTGGTTTTTGAGACTGACTATGGACATAGACCCCCAAGGTAGAAGAGAACACTGGCGATATGAGCACACATACCAACAGTCCTCTGACCGGTTGGACACGTACAGTAGTAATTCTGTATTGGTGGTTGTTCGGTAACTGAGTACTGGATCCATATGTTGTATTTCGTTTGCGATTGATGACGAGATCGGATTTGACATCGAATCAGGTCAGAAGAGTGTTGGTATGCCATGACTTCATAATCTCATGGCTCTCCGTGATAGGTCTGGCTCTTTCTCAACACGCTCTGCTAGGATGTTGGACTTGTTTAGAATTGACTTCATCTCCAGAGCAACTTTTTCATCTTCGGCTGCTTTTGTTGATGAAGGCTGATATATGGGTCCACGTAGCCAATTCAGACATGCCGTGACACTTTTCAGAAGACTTTCGAGATTTTTGATGAAGTAGTTTGATTTGAGTTCAGCTTAAAAAAATCTGACTTGCTTGAAACGAGAGTGATACCTTTCGACCACCCATATTGTTTTAGTGATACACCTGTCTGTGTTTGCCTCTATACAATCATGTTGACTCTGTCCAGGTTTGAGAAATGTCGGCATGTGAGTCTCGTATCCCTCGTCTGATAGTTTGCTCAAAATGTCTCGGAATCCCCTGCCTACAACTCTTCATGTTGTAAGTTCGACAAATGCTACATTTTCTGTTCGAAGAAAGGGGCATAGTATAAATCATCTACAGAAAGATACCCGTCCAGAGTGTCAGATTCGTCAACAGAATCATCATTGTCTACGGAAGTTTTTTTCCGTTCCGGTTCATTGGCATTCTCGGATGCAGGACGTTTCTTGAGGTATCTGAGAAAGCATTTTGGACACATCTTTGCTTCTGTTGATTCAGAAAGTATGACACCTTCAGAAAGGAGAACATCTTTCATCCAGTCCTGAATTGTTCGCGGATTTTTACCATCGCCAACCTGGTTGTACTTGAACTTAACTTTACATCCCAACCCAACGCAGGAGTTCTCCATTTTCCTATTTGAGACAAAGACAACTTTACTACTGAATAACTGAACTAAATAGAATTGTAAAACGTAACAGCAATTATAACAACACGCCGAGCACCATTCGCGGTGAGTAGTCAAAAGACCAAGTGGCAAAGGGAACTTTTGTGTGGCACACCCCAACGGAGGAGAAGCTTTGAAGAAGTACTGAAGACGAAGATGGTCAAGTGAGAAAAATGATGAATCATACGTAATACGGAACTACTATAAGTATGATAAACATAGTAGAACATAATACATTGCCATGGACATTGTATCAAATAATTTTCATAATAAATCAATACGTTGTATTATTGTGTACGACAAGGACCACTTGAATCGCCCGTGCATTTTTTCCACATACATTTTTCAACATTGAATTACTGCCCTTATCCAGTGATTCGGCACGACTTTCTTTTGCTGGTATACAGAGGGATAGTCGAATATGTTTTTAAAACACTAACATCGATATTACTCGCATATTATCGTGCCGAATTTGCCGCTTGATTTTAAATATGGTATTTTGAATTTAATGAAAATTTTTGAATTTTGATTTTCTACGTCATCTTGTACTAAACTCGTTTGTTTTTCCATGGTCAACTGTTTATCATTTTAAACTACAATGTATGAACAATACCTAGTCGTGAGAAAACCTCTCAGTGACAAACAGAAATACCACTTATGGGTCTGTGAAAAACACAGGTATGCTTGTAAACGAAAAAGTGAAGTAGATGGCGCTAAGGGCGCGCTTATGGGTCAAGTGGAAAATAACATCTTGTTCCATATGTATTTTTCATAGCTTTACTGGAAAATATAGTCGATTTCAAGAAATCGCTGTGTGCGGTTCTGCAACAGCACCTTTCGCTCTACTAATCATAAATTTATTGTTGAAACTGGCAGATGGCACCAGATTGAGTATAAGGAAAGAAAATGTCCACATTGTAATGGTCAACAAATTGATGATGAATTTCATTATTTACTTGAATGTACAACGTTATCTGCTCACAGAATTTTATATATAGACAAATACTATTGGTCAAGACCAAATATTATTAAATTTAACAAACTAATGAATATGACTAATGTAAAAAAAAAACTAATGAAAATGTGTATTTTTATCAGATTAATTAATAACATGATTTGTCCTCCTTGATAATTAAAAATGAAAATATTTTGTTGTAAAACTGTGCCATGTATCAAATACGAACACTACTTTAATTGTATATATTATATTGTAAATATGTTTTCTCTATACATCATGTCAATATGTGAAAAGAGAATAAAATGAATTTGAATTTGAATTTGACAAATTAAAAGTTTAAACTAAAAAAAGAAATTGAACTATATATATTTATTATATCTCATTAGGTCAACTTGAATTATTATAGGTGGGGAACCATATACTGTATACTTTTCATTACTTTTGTATTTAGATTTATCTTAACTTACTTCAAATGTTTTATAGAGATTAACAGGATTTAATTATCAAAATTTTACAAAACAGTCTTCGAAATGCCATCTGCACACAGGTAGAATACAGTTGCACAGGGACCTGTGTAAACAGTTCGCAAAGTATGTTTCTGTTTTAAGGCCCACACTGCCACGGAAAATATATTTACATCAGGACTCTTTGCAGGCCTCTGACCGCAATCAATTTCCCTCTGTGTTCTACCGAAGAAAAAATACTGTAGAAACAAGAATAATAAAGAAGTTTGAACAGTTAATTGCAATTGAAGGCCTCACATCGCTGTTGATGGTGTGCGACGGGCCTCCAATGTGTTGTTCAGTGAGGTAGTCACCAACTACTACAAAGAGACCCACCTCAAAATAAAAGGGTGATTATCACAGAAAACATAGATAATCAAACATGTAAGAGTAAGATATTTATTTTCAGTGATGTCGTTGTTGTGTCCTGGATGCCGGCATACGACAGCCAACCTGCATGTTGTTCGGTGAGGTAGTCACCAACTATTACAATGAGGACCAGCCTCAAACTAAGAGATGCCAGTTACTTTTCAGTAACCAGGCAAACTGCTATCTGACAAAAGGGTTGAAAAAAAGTTATTAAAAAAGAAAAACATGATTTATTATACTTAATTAAGCTTCATTTACATAAAGTATTGTTAAAATTCACTTAAAACAATTTAAAACGTGCTAATTACCTAATTTCCATCAGGGAAGATAAAGGGAGATTACTCGCTCATCTGGTCATGATGTTTTAAAATTAATTATAAATCATAACGTAGCAATTATTGATATATCCCTTTCTATTCACGATTGATCGATCAAGAGCTTTATAGTGATTCCAGACACTACGTATAAGAATTTGCAAAATTTTGAAATAAACAAAAATTATTATAGGCATTTTCTAATTTGCTTGACATGAACCACTGATACACACACTGATCATGACTTTGATCAAAGGGAAATTCTCAAAATGCCATTTTATTGAAATAGATTTAGCGAAAAAACCAAACAGTTTTCCTTCTCTATTCTTAATTATTTTCCACTGGCAAATATAAGAAATGGGATTTTCCTCACGCAAGTATGAATTATTACCTTTTCCTCCAAGATTGAAATTGGGGTGAATTAATTCCCATAAAATCATGAAGATTTATACTGAACAAGTTAATCCCTATATTTTGAGGAAATGGGTCCAAATTAAAATATTGTCCGATTGGAATAAAGTTTTGGTACGTACAATTGTTACAAGTTGTAGGTACACCATGTGACATTGTTTAATTTCGTAACCTCACTTTAACAAAGTGGCCACCATTTCCTGACTTCTGCTTGTTCCTAATTTAAGATAATGACCTATTTTAATGACATTTGATTTGTATGTACATCATGGAAAATCAGTCCCTTTTGTAGCCTGATTTTCACATTTTATCAAAATGGTTGCCATTTTCTTGCCTCTGATTGGTCCAAATTAAGATAGTGTCCAATTTTAATGACGTTTGGTTTGTAGGTCCATCACGGGACACCGGTTACTCTTGTCACCTCACTTTCACATTATAACAAAATGGCCGCCAATTACTGGCCTCTGATTGGTCCAAATTAAAGTATTGTCAGATTGTAATGAAATTCGATATCTAGGTACATCATGGACACAGGTCCCTCTCGTAACCTCAATTTCACGTTTTAACAAAATGGCCACCATGCATCAACTGAGCTCTGATTGGTTCAAATTTAGATATTGTCCGATCTTGATGAAATTAGATATGTAGGTACATGATGGGACACCAGTCACTCTTGTAACCTCACTTTCATATTTTAACAAAATTGCCTCCATTTCCTGACATCTGATAGGTCCGGATTTAGATATCGTCCGAATTTGATGAAATTTGATATGTAAGTACATCAAGGGAAACCGGTTCCTGTCGTAGCCTCACTTTCACACTTTAAACAAAATGGTCGCCAATTTCTTGCCTCTGATTAGTGGAAGTTGAGATATAGTTCGATTTCCATTTAATTTTGTAAAAGGGGGCATTAGGGGACTGCAAGTTCAACTATATTGGTTTTTTGTCATAGGAACCACATAGTCTTTTTATTGGTCGAAACTTAGATATTGAGGGTTTTTGATGAAAACTGCTGAAACAGAGTTATCACCCCTCACTACGCTTCATTCTTTCTGTGACATCCTTCAGGTGTTACCTCACTAGTAAGGAGAATGTGATATATACATCTTAAATATATATATACGTATATATACGTCTTAACTGATAAAATATCAATACCATCTATTAAATCTTTTGAAGTAGGTTGTTTTAATGAGCATTCGGATCATGCGCCAATAGTTTTAATGCTGAATTGTCTGTTGTCAGGAATTACTCATTGTAATTGCTGTTGTGTTAATGATAAGTATTCTACAGTAACTAATGTAGCATGGTCTGGTGAAGCCAGTAGCCGTGTAACAAACGAAATTTTAGATGCTAGACTTTTGATTGAAAGCTCGGTTGACCCGCTAACTGATTCAAAAGAAAGTATTGATTCATGTTTAGCAAATTTTGTAAGATACATCAAAAATCATCAAAAATTATGGTATAAACTTTGGAGAAATGGTATTAGGGGGCGATTACTGAATGTAATTAAATCAATTTACGATAATGTACGTTCCTGTGTTAAACTAAATGGTAAATGATCCGCCATGTTCGATTTGCATGTCGGATTATTGCCAGGAGAATCTTTATCCCCAATGCTCTATTCTCTTTTTGTAAATGATATGGAAAGTCATTTTATAAATTCTAATTGTCAAAGTTACTCATTACAGCTGATTAACCTTTTTTTGTTAATGTACGCAGACGATACAGTCTTGTTTTCAGAGGACGTTACCGACCTCCAAAATATGCTTGATAGTTTACAGACTTATACTCTTAAATGGAACTTAAAAATAAACACAGATAAAACAAAAATTGTTGTTTTTAGGAAAAGAAAAAGAACGCTACCCTCTGAAAACTGGACTTTTAATGGAAACCCTATAGAAATTGTCGCTAAGTTTTGTTACCTTGGCCTGATTTTTAACTTTAACGGTAGATTCACTGCAGCATTAGATACTTTGGCCTGCCAAGGAAGAAAAGCATATTATCATTTAAAAAGAAAAATGAAAGTGTTCACCCTTAATATTGAAACGAAAATGTCTTTATTTGACACTTATGTTGCATGTGTTTTGAATTACGGATGTGAAGTATGGGGACAAGCTCTTTCACCACAAATTGAAAAAAATCATCTTCTTTTTCTCAAAGACTTACTTAATGTTAAGAAATCGGTAAATTCTTCTATGGTCTTCTTCGAAACTGGTAGATATTCATTGTATGTGCAACGTAAAATAGCAGTAATGAAATATTGGCTGAAATTACTAAAAACCAATAATTGTGTTTTAAAATCATGTTATGACGCACTTGTCGAATTGAATAATAAAAAACCTAATTGTAAAAGTAATTAGGTTGATCATATTAAAAATGAGCTTTGTAGTTTAGGTTTTGGTTATATTTGGAACAGCCAATACGTTTTAAATGAAAGTCATTTTATGCAAGTATATGTCCAGCGTGTTCATGATGTATTTATTCAAGAATTACGCAGTGCGTTTGATATATCGTCGAAATGTTATTTATACAAACATATTGTGGATACCTTCAATACTCAATTTTATCTTATTAAGCCAATTAATTATAAATTTCAAAAATGATTGAGTCAATTACGTATGCAAGGACACAGTCTAAATATTGAATCTGGGCGCTACAATAAAATACCTAGAAGTCAAAGAGTTTGCACAGTTTGTGACAAAAATGACGTCGAGGACGAAGTACATTTTGTGCTTCTTTGTCCTGCATATTCTGAACTAAGAAAAACATACATCAAAAAGTATTATTATTCTCGTCCAAGTGTTTATAAACTGATAGAATTATTTTCCAGTAAAAGTGTTAAAACTTTGAATAGATTGGGTAAATTTTTGTTACATGCCACTGCAGAAAGAAAAACTCTCCTTGTAAGTAATTAAATTAAATGCGTTTTGGAAATTATGATCACAGTTTTCATATATAGTGTTCTTGTATATATTTAGAAAGTATGTTATCTATATTGAATAGTACATAGTAAATTATGTCGTCATACTGTCAGGACGTCATAGGCATGCAATACGTAAACGCTGTAATTGTTATGCATCAGTTACAAGTTTTCAAAATCATGATGTTATTCATTATTATGTGTCGTAAGTATATTGCCTGTGTTGGGCCCTCCGCCATCTTGTCATTCAAGTTGCAATATGTATACATATTGTATATGAATATTGTGTTATCCTATATGCTGTGTTGCATTTGGAATAAATAAATTGAATCTCTGATTTCGTGCAATATTTCTGAATCGACCATTTTCTACATTAATTTTATGTAAAGAATGCTAATTCTGGTAAGTTTTTTTTTCTAAATTTCATTCATAATATAATTTTGTAAAGTGAGAACTTTTGTTAGGTATTGAAAAAAATGACCTTTTGGAGATTACGTTATGGTTTCTTGACATGTTTGTTGAAAAATATCACAATCTATTTTTGATTATATCAAATGAGGTGTTGTCGTCTACATTTGACTCCAACACACAGGTTTTCATACGTCTGTCTACCACTATAGACTGTAAATTCACCAGTCTAATATACGATTAACAACTTAACTTTAACGAAATTGTATAATTTTACAGTAGTTCATGTTGAATTTGTCTCAAGAGCAACTCAATTCATGATCCCATGAAATCGACCAAATCAAGATTCAATCCTTATATTTCAATTGTTGTTTTTTTTTTCGAATAAAAACGTCGGTCTAGATATTAATGTCTGGAAGCTTGTGCAAGTCCAATTGCGGAAAAGCCCGAGGAGTTCCGGATTGTGCATGTCTAGTCGGTCGAGTAAAATAGTCCGCAATATTAGGATTAAAAACAGCATTAATTTGTCAAAATAGAAGTATTTAGCATATCTGGTCTTTCATAAAATACAAGAATGCATTATAAATTTGATAATTTTAATAATTATTTCGCGGAAGGATTTTAACCATGTATTCATACGCACTGATCAGGGTTAATCTGGTCAAATTCATGAGCAAATGAAACAGATTAAGTTTGGTAGTTTCATTGAGTCCAACTTGAGTAGAAATTGAAATATTTCAAGATAAAACATACATTTTTCAGCAGGTCTCGATTACGCTTGCGATGTGTAATCTGAAAGTCCAGATTTATGTAGCCATATATGATAACATTTGTGAGAAGTTTATCGATAATTGATAATTGCATATTTTTGTTTTACAAATGACTTCCGTAATCTACACAATGTACCTATAAGCTAACGTACTCGCAAGCGAGGATTTTCCCGATCACCAATCTATTATTTAGTGTAAAATATAATTGAAATATCCAAGCTCTTCAGTATTAATTATAATTCAATGTCAAATATTAAAACAAAGTGATGTCACATTTTGTTACACGGTTACGAGGGCTGATTGATATGTTGTTAGCTTCATACTGAAGGATTTGAATTTTGCAGGACATATTGTATTTTTTTTTCAACACAATCCCCTTCAGTATCTACATACTTTTGCCAGCGATGTTTAAGGGCTTCAATGCCACTTTTATTGAACCCCTTTTCTTGGCTGTTCAGAAAGTCATCCACTGCATTTATATGAAAGTGGGTGCCTGAAATAGCTGTTTTCGTTTTTGAAAATAGATGAAAGTCTGATGAAGCGAATTCAGGTGAATAAGACGGATGCTCAAGCGATTTAAAGCCACAATCGTGAATGGCAGCCATTGCAATGGTAGACTTGTGAACAGGAGCATTGTCCTGATGGAATAACACACATTTAGTGAGCTTCCCGCGGCTCTATATTTAATATTTTCATGTAACTGCCTCAGAAGTGAAGTATAGCATGTGCCATTGATTGTTTGTCCCTTGGAGATAATCTATCAACAGAATACCATCTGCATCCCAGAAAACCGAGGTCATAACCTTCCCAGCTGATGGAACAGTCTTTGCCCTCTTTGTGCTTTTATTGTTTTGATTGTGTGTTTGGCCTCTGTGGTAGAATGATGGACCTATGTTTCATCCAAAGTGACAAATCTCTGAAGAAAGTTGGCAGGATCTTCCTCAGAAAGGTTTAGATTAAAACACGATAATGTGCGTTTGGTGTACTTCTGAACAACTGTTAGAAGTCTTGGTACCTATCGGGCCGAAAACTTTCTCATTGCAAGATCCTTTGTCAGAATGGAATTAACTCTTTCCGTGAAATGTCACCTCTACTGGCTATATATGTGTATATCTTTTTGGGACTCGTCTGTCAGTCATAACAATATCCAATATCATGAACTTTATTGACCATTTCTGGGGTTGTAACACGACGGGGGGTCATCATCAAGGCTCTATCGGTCGCGCTTAATCCCCCCCCCCCCCCCCCCCCCCCCCCCTTTCACTGCAGTAGGTGAAGGGGAATCTTTCCCAAATATTGCTACCATATCATTATGGATATCTTTAGGTTTAAAACTGTTTTTATGCAAATATTGGAACACTGCTCTTTCACCGATTTTGTCCATTTCGCAAAAGCCGCTTGTTTTGTTTTAGAGTGTTCTTTCGTCGAAATAAACTATCCGAATTAGACCAGTCATTGGGTACACGGCCCTATATAATCGTCAGAGAATAGTCGGACTAAAAAGAACATAATGGAGCACCGCCTACAATCATAAAGCCCTTAATCAAAACGGCCTTACAGTCATAACGTCCCTCGTCAAAACGGTTCTACAATTAAAACGCCTTTCATCAAAACAGCCTCAATGTCATACGTCCCTATTCAAAACGGTCCTATAGCCTTTAAAGTCCCATGTCAAAACGGCTCTACAGTCTTTAAGTCCCTTGTCAAAACGGCCCGTCAAAATGGACATACAGTCAAAAAAGCCCTTGTCAAAACGGCCCTACATCCATAAAGTCCTTTGTCAAAACGGTCCTATAGTCATTAAGTCTCTAGTCAAAACGGACCTGTAGTCATTACGCCCCTAGTCAAAACGGCCCTGCAGTCAAAACGGACTTGTAGTCATTTAGACCCCTGCAAAAACGGACACACAGTCATAAAGTCCTTAGTCGAAACGGACCTACAGTCATAAAGTCCCTAGCCAAAACGACCCTACAGTCATAAAATCCCTACTCAAAACGACCCTACAGTCATAAAATCCCTAGTCAAAACGACCCTAGTCATAAAATCCCTAGTCAAAACGACCCTAGTCATAAAATCCCTAGTCAAAACGACCCTACAGTCATAAAATCCCTAGTCAAAACGGACCTGTAGTCATTACGTCCGTAGTCAAAACGGACGTACAGTCATCAAGTCCTTGTTAAAACGGACTTACAGACATTAGATCCTTTGTCAAAACGGACATACAGTCAAAAAGTCCCTAGTCAAAACAGTCTTGCAGTCAAAACGGACCATTAGTCATGAAAACCTTTTGAAAAACGGGCCTACAGTCATCAAGTCTCTAGTGAAACTGGACATGTAGTCATTAAGTCCATTGTCAAAACGGGCCTACGGTCATCAAGTCCCTAGTGAAACTGGACATGTAGTCATTAAGTCCATTGTCAAAACGGGCCTACGGTCATCAAGTCCCTAGTCAAAACGGACCTTTAGTTATTAAGTCCATTGTCAAAACGGGTCTACAGTCATTATGTCCCTTGTCAAAACGGACCTTTAGTTATTAAGTCCCTAGTCAAAACGGACCTACAGTCATCAAGTCCTTGTCAAAACGGACCTACAGTCAAGACGGACCAGTAGTCACGAAGTCCCTAGTCAAAACGGACCTAAAGTTATAACAGTCCTAGATAAGATGCCCTTATTACCATAATGGTCTTAATCAAAACAGCCCTACAGTCATAAAGTCCCTTGTCAAAACGGACCTACAGTCATCAAGTCCTTGTCAAAACGGACCTACAGTCAAGACGGACCAGTAGTCACGAAGTCCCTAGTCAAAACGGATCTAAAGTTATAACAGTCCTAGATAAGATGCCCTTATTACCATAATGGTCTTAATCAAAACAGCCCTACAGTCATAAAGTCCCTTGTCAAAACGGACCTACAGTCATCAAGTCCTTGTCAAAACGGACCTACAGTCAAGACGGACCAGTAGTCACGAAGTCCCTAGTCAAACGGATCTAAAGTTATAACAGTCCTAGATAAGATGCCCTTATTACCATAATGGTCTTAATCAAAACAGCCCTACAGTCATAAAGTCCCTAGTCAAAACGGACATACAGTCATAAAGTCCCTAGTAAAAACGGACCTACAGTCATAAAGTCCCTAGTAAAAACGGTCCTATTATAGTTATAACGGTCCTAGCTAAAGCTTCCTCATTATGGTCATATTGTCATAACGGCTTATATTGTCATAACGACCTACATGTATATTATCATAGCGGCCCTAGTACTGTCATAAAAGTCTTTGTCGTCACAGACTTAAGTCATAACAGTCCAATTATCGTAAATAGTTATAAAGATCTCAGTTAAAACGGCTCTTCTGCCATATATAACAGTCCTAGTTGAAACGACATTCCTGCCATCAAAATATCAGTAAAAACAGCCCTATTGTTACACCGTTAATAAACCCAATAACACCCAGCTTCGTAGCCAATGTTAAATGAGCGGCGAGCCTAAAGAAGGCTAAAATGTTGTTGTTTTTTGTATTACATGTATGTATACGTTTCGTTTTACTTGTTATTTGATTAAGTATATATCAAAACATTTTATTCGTCCTAAAAAATATTCATTTTGTTGGAAAGACTACAAATCCAATCAAATAAACTTCGTCTGAATGTTTGACCAATGTGATATGATACAAGAATTAATAGTAAGTTAAAATTAATATGAATTTTCTAATTGATATGATCACCTACAAATGTCAGGCAAGGGCTATTTTGAAATATTATCATACAGGTTGTACCTTGTTTAGAAAAAAATATGTAAACAATATCAAGTCAAACCTTTAAATATGATTCGAGTTCCGGATCCGTTGATTAGATTTTCGCCATGTATCGAAATTGTTGCTTGTTCCAGAATTTTCTCACTACATGTATATAACGCTACTAACGAACCTATATGTATGATTGGAATTTTTACAAATCGATGTTTTCGATATATCGAGCTTTTTTCATGAACCGGTATAAGCTACGTGTATTGGGGCCGCGGTGGCCGAGTGGTTAAGGTGTACCCACACTTTATCACTAGCCCTCCACCACTGGGTTGCGAGTTCGAAACCTACGTGGGGCAGGTGCCAGGTACTGACCGTTGGCCGGTGGTTTTTCTCTGGGTACTCCGGCTTTCCTCCACCTCCAAAACCTGGCACGTCCTTAAATGACACTGGCTGTTAATAGGACGTTAAACAAAAACAAACAAACTACGTGTATGAGAAATATCATGATTCGAACAAAAAAATATCTGTACTGACCACTGGACAGGTGTTTGTCGTGACCCCCCGCGGCAAGATTTCACACCTCTCCCACAAACGCCCCGATTCAGTGACTGACAATAGGATTTATGACAGCGTGTGTTGTCTACTCCCAACCACAGGATTAATTAAAAATCAGGCCTTATTTAATCATTCCGGTATAACAAAGCGGTAGCCTCTTCGACGATCGCCGCCGTCATTGAAATCGGCGATCGGTGAGTAAATTTACGGAACAGTAAAACAAGCGGACCAATTTTAAACGCACTGAATTAGCGATGCCTTCACTCATACTCTTATTATTTTGTAAATGATACATAATTTGTACATACAAAAATATTGAAAAAAAATATTTCAGGGTTAACCATGATAAAGCATAATTGAGAGGTCAGCAATTTGACCTGGATTTAATTAACTTCCCTTGTTTTACTACGCCAGTGGATGGTATAGCGAGAATGGATCTCGATAGACACTGAGAAGTTTTTCAAATATGCATGTCAAGCAATTTCCTTCATAAATTTTATTCATCAATTTTCACAGTACAAATTCATTAATACCTATACGAACTATGAAAACATTTCTCGGAGCTAGAAATATTGTTTATGTTTTTGTTCATATTCCACGTATCAGCTATTTTATCAATGAATTAGTCATTATAAAACATGAACTATTTAATATAAGTCTCTAACTGATATAATTATGCTGTATATCAATTAGAAACGAATATTGTTAGCCTCAGAGACCATTAACAGTTATATACATGTAGGCCTCTGTTAGCCGTCTCTTCGTGAACACAACTTCAATATGTCCCGTGTCTTTCTTAAGTCGGCTTAATAACATGTATACAATCTATGTAATACGCATTTGAGAAAGTTATTGACTTCATTCTCATTATATTGAGTTTGGGTTATAAAAACCGATATGACTGTTACCGTATCAACGTGATACCTGGTTTGAAACCGTATGACAATTCCGTTGTTTAATTTCTTCAATAGCTAAACGATTTACCACATCACGATTCTTTTAATGTATTACGTGATTTGTGCTTTATTGTCAATCAGTGTTCCTAGGATAATCAGTTTGAGGCCCGGTCAATTGTACTGATATTTCAGTTGATATGACAAGAGTGGATATGAGTATACAAAGTCAACCAGTGCCTGTGTTGTTAAGTCAGACACGCCTTCTTATTACAATCTGATGTATGTCATCAGTTTTAATTTGATCGATACAAGAAATGAACAAATGTAGTTCATCAGGGTTCAGGTACATGGCACGTGTACAGTGCCAAAGAAATTAGATGCATTGAAAAGTTGTAGATACAGACACAGGTATTCCATCAAGTCCAAAATTTTGTAATTTCATACACATTAAAGCAATGTTATGCACGTAAATCACCTAAAAGATATTTAAGAGATTTACTCTCAGATTTGTGAGAGATTATTTACGATTGAAAATATTATGTTACGTTATAGTAATAAAATATTACATCGAAATCTATTTCTAGTTCCCAGAGAGTAAAGCATTTTAAAAGTACAATTTCACGGGTTAACATATCGTCGAGAGCTTGGTTATCTCATTTAATGAATTGTTTTTCTTTTGAAATTATGGTGTTACTGCGGCTTCAGGCCAATTACTAAAGTATGAACGTCAATGTTTGCTACAATTTAAGATAGAATATTTTCACGACGGTCCTCATTTACTAAAAGTTTGTAACTCCCAGTCATCCTCGATTTCTTCTACACCAAAGACAAGGGGGATTTAACTGACATGTATGTTCCTGCATTTGAAACATTATAACTCTTTTTTTAAACTCAATATGTTATATAACATTTGAAATATAAAATCTTATGATATGCGTATACTTTTCAAGGAAAGCCTTGTAGATTTACTTCAATGCGATTTTTGCCGATGCCAACTTGGACTGCTAAACGTACAACAACATTTCGAAAAGGAAACGTACAAGATATGAAACATCTATTTTTATTTGGCCTAACAGGCCGTATAAAATGCATTGTATTTGCATGCACATGAACTATTTTAAGGCGTGTTTTGATTAGTTGGAACTTTGAAGATAACGGTTTAACCAGAGATCTTTTGTTGAAACAGAGACACAAAGGTCTATGGTTCCTTGCACGAATTATTCTACCGGCAGTGAAACAAAAGGGAAGAAAATCTCATATATCGGAAGGACATCCTGTATTCGACTGCAATTAGAAGACGCGGTAAAGTAAGCATAACCCCAACCAAATGAGCGAGCCACTCTAAGTATAGATTCCTCGACGGATCGCGCTGTTGAGTAGCTATATAGACACCCACGGTATCTGCTGATTCATCACGAATTGCGGTATAACTTGGACACTTTGCCCACGCATGTCCAGTAATGGACATTGATTGAGCAGTCTACCATGGACACGTGGATAGCGCAAATTCCACATTAGCTGTACTGTGTAAAAGGGGAGGAAGTTGTTTTTCCCACATAGACGGTATACAAACCTTTTACCCGTTTGCTCATTGCTTTATATTATCAAAGTTCATACCTTTGCCGATATATCTCGCTAAAATTAGATAAAGAAGCCGAAAAACGGGATGATCAAGGCTGGCATGCGACGGGCATTCCGTATGTAGTGAGGTAGTCACCAACTTCTATAAGGAGGCCCAGCCTCAAAATGACTCTTGTCGTTTACGAGGCAATCAACCCAGCAAACAAACGAATGACCAAATGCTTAATTCAAATTGTGGATGTGTCTAATTAGCTAATTACGTATCTAGAAAAAAACAAACAAACAAACAAAGAACGCATCCACAGGTGAAATCATTACGATTAATATATGACTGGCGCTTATTCCTAATCCTGATTGGCCGAGCCTAGTAACGTGACGAGGCTGTAAAAGTGTTACAGGCCTCGATCTATAAATAAAAAAGTGTTACAGACCGCTAATAAAAATTCCGAAGTTCATAACACGTCTTCGGCACCAGCCCCGCAAGAATCAGCAGGCACAGGTTTAGAGGCCATCCAAGCATTTTCTCTGTTTCGACAGTATTTAGACACGAAATTGGACAGTTTTAGGGCGGATTTGATTGAGGAGCCCGACTCCAAGAAGGCGAGGTCCGACCATTCCTTGAAATTCAAGTCTCCAGGGAACAAGTTACAGTTTCAATTTAACGAACACATAGACACTGATATAGCGAAACTACAGAGGAAGTTGGGAGATTTGGTGTCGGATATAAGGCTAAAAGTCCATAAGCGCAACAAGCTTATTCGCTTAGCGGACAAGTCTCCGGCCGGTTGGGCTACAGTCAAAGAATATATTTCGGACGACCTTGCCTCGGACTCAGAGGATGAAAAGCGTATTCGTCAGGCAGAGAACAGGGCTTTACGAAGAACGATGTTCGTAAGCGTAGCTCTGCTTCTTACAGTAATGGCGGCAACGTTACACGTGCCCGCCAGCCTCAGGGAGCCAACCGGAGTTGGACAGCGGCAGTCTCCGGTTCACCATTTTTTCGTGGCCAGGGATTCAGCGGCACACCCATCAACCCAAGGGAATGTTCCTCCTCGGATCAGTGTTTCTCATGCGGAGGTTTCGGTCACTGGAGGAGGGACTGCGGCAAGTACAGACAGGGCGGTACCCGCCAGTTTTAGCAGTCGGGAGGAACGAAATGAGGACAGCAGCGGCATACATGATAAGTATAAAACGCCCCAGTTATAATATCACATTGACGAACTTTGGTCACACAAACAATTTTTCGAGTATCAGGACAAATATCCTGTTATATCTGTAAGGGTAGGTTAAACAACACCTACAGTTTTGGAAAGACATTGACGCGCCCGAGTTTATAATCAGTACAATAGAGCATGGCTATGTCGTACCTTTCATTTCAACTCCTCCTCGTTCATTTTCTAAAAATAACAAGTCCGCCTTATCAGAACCAGAGTTTGTCTCACAGGCCATAGCCGATTTGGTTAGTAACAGGTGTGTGACTGAAGTTCCCTTTGTTCCTGCTGTGGTTAATCCTTTAAGTGTGACTTTTAGTAGTTCGGGTAAAAGACGCCTTATATTAGATCTAAGGTTAGTTAATTTGTACGTGTGGAAAGAAAAAGTAAAATTTGAAGATTGGAGATTAGTATTGGAATATTTTGAGGACAAATCCTTTTTGTTTAAATTTGACCTAAAGTCGGGTTACCACCATATCGATATTTCCTGTCCCAACAGACCTTTCTGGGATTTTCGTGGGAAGGCAGGTTATATTGTTTTGCTGTCCTACCGTTCGGCCTCTCGTCAGCCCCTTATATATTTACCAAAGTTCTCCGACCTTTGGTCAAGTTTTGGAGGTCACGTGGGATAAGTATAGTTCTGTACATTGACGATGGGTTTGGTTGTAGTCGACAAAAGCTAGCTTGTATCTCAGATAGTCATTTCATTTCAACATATTTTATTGGGAATCAAATGGATTAAACATCAGGTTAAGCCTATATTAAAGTTCTCTCCATAATTTATTACATTTATTTCAAATAATTAGTATCTGGTTATTAGTGAAGAATGGAAATTACAGTATATATATAGAAAGAGTATTTGTGAATAATATATAATGATAATCTTATGTATTTTCTTTTTCTTTATAATAATTTTCAAATTATTGTTAAATATTTATGAGGACTCGTTTACTATGCAGGAGAGAGACAAGTGCTTGATCAACAACAGAGTTTCAGACTATAAACTGGTACCATATGAGAATTTAAAATAAAACATAAAATTGTTTAATTCTGGTTAAGCCCAGATCAAATAAGATTATCAATTAAGATTGTTCATAGTAAGGAGATAAATCAATTATACATAACTAGAAAGTCACCACATCTCACCCAACTTTACCCTGTAAGGCATGTAATAAATATAATGATGCTTAGTTAAGAGGGTTACAATCACATTGACACTATTCACTTTTGTTTATATATATATGATATACTGTAAAAGTGGAAATGTTCGCGTGGTGGAAATTCTCGCTTATTTTGCGATCATTAAATATCCGCGAATATAATAACACGTGAAAATATTGGCACGCGAATATTTCCACCAAATAAACTAAATACACTATTCTCCAAGTTCCTGGTAGTAAACTTACTTTATATACATGGCTAATGACATCGCAGCGCAAAAATATCTTTTCATCATGACTGACAGCGCGAAAATATCCACACCGCGAACAGTTTTGAGACTGACTAAGCGAAAATTTCAACGCACGAAAATATCCACTTTTACAGTATATATACATCTCAGGTAGTGCTTGCGTTAAGAAAACCCTTAGTTTGGCAGGCTTCCTGGTTAACAAGGACAAGTCCGTATGGGATCCGTGTCAGTCGTTAACTTGGTTAGGCATAGTGTGGAATTCTGCTGAATTCACCAGTCCATTCCGGACTCTAGAGTTGTGAAGCTTATCTCCAGTATAGATTCAGTTTTAAGCGGGTTACCTGTGGTTACGGCCAGGCAGTTAGCAAAGGTTACAGGTTTAGTTATCTCTTTTAAACCAGTCATAGGTAATCTGTGTAGCATCATGACAAGGCATTCTCTCATGTTCATACCTATGTAGTTCGTGCACCAACGTGGGATTCCAAGGTCAAGGTAAATAGCGATCCCTTTATTTCAGAGTTAGTGTATTGGCGCGATACTGTTTCATCGCTGAACGTTAGACATCTAGCAAGTTATAGTATCCCTTCCATCGTCATGTTTTCATATGCTAGCGGCTATGCTTGTGGGGCTTGATGCTTCTCGTAGTTCTACCTGGAGAGAAATGGAAGCTATAGCATTAGCGGCCGTTTCATTCGCGCCCAAATTGAAAGGGAAAGTGGTTAAGTGGCTTACCGATAGTTTGAACTGTGTATCTATTGTGAATAAAGGCAGTATGAACCAAGATCCACATGCTATCGCAGTAGATATATTCAAGACATGTTCGTTGTATGATATTTCCATAGACATTGAATGAATACCAAGGTCAAAGAATGAACGCGCAGATGTAATAAGCAAAATATTCGATTTCGACGATTGGAGTGTTTCTTCTGACTTTTTTGAGTTTATGGACGAATTGTGTGGCAAGCACACTGTAGACAGGTTCGCAAGTTACGATAATGTCAAATTGTCACGTTTTTACTCAAAGTGTTGGAACCCAGGAGCAGAGGGAGTGGATGCTTTCGCGAGACATTGGGCGGGGGAGAACAATTGGTTGGTCCCACCCATTCACTTGGTTATTCGTGCTAGCACATTATAATTTCCAAAGCGTGTGCACGTGGTACTTTAATCATTCCCAGGTAGCCATCGGCCCTGTTTTGGCCTCTCATATTTACTGACAAGCTGAGATACAGGGATTATGTGAAGGACGTTATAGAGTTTCATGATACGAGTCGTTTTTTCGTGTTAGGTTCCGCAAGGACCACTTGGTTTAGCTCGGATTCATTCATAGGGAGTGTGCTCGCTGTAAGATTACAGGCATAAGTATTCCTGTGGAAGTTGTGGTATGTTTGTAAGTTGGACCCGGCCGTGGTGGAGTGGTTGTGTATGATTGAGCGTTACTTTGTGTGTGAGGGAGATATTTGTATAATTACCTGATCTTTATTCTGTTACCATTATGTCACGGCTACCGGAAGGGACTTTCTCAGAACGCTATTTTCTACTTTCACTTTCTATCCTAACCTCTTCTATAAACTCACTTTCTATTGGCTCTTGCTATTCTCCTCGTTCATTGGCCATCTTACGTATAAATAAACAACATTTCCCGTACTTGGGCTAGTCTCCATCGAAGCTCTCAGCTGGTGAGACTCAGCTTTCTTTTCTCTTTTAGACTGGTCTGGAGTGAGGTGGGTGTGTGTCATGTGGTGTCCGGGCGAAGCCAGATAGACTGACCCTATATAGTATGTTATGTCAGTGTGTGGGTCAGTACCAGTGTATGTAACGTCCCTACGGTAGCCATGTGCGTTGTACGTTAGGGGCTGTGTTGGTGTCGTGTCGTAATATTCTACTGAGCTGTTATCTTTATTCCTTCCTAATAAATATCTTTAACCGTTTACTTGCGTTGTTTTATACTGCACGGAACCCCTTAGAGAACCTGGGTAGTTTGGTGTGCCGAGTAGGCACAGTCCTACTACAAAATGGTGCCGTGATAAGACTTTGGGTAATCCGTGTTGTTATTTCTCTACGTATTGACTTATACAATATTTGTCTGTGTTTAGTACTTATTGTTTTGTCATTACTTGGGTTTGGTTTTCCTGCATTTAATGCTGTTCCATTATACTCATTATGCAGTCCGATATCATTGATAGAGACCGACGAACGATGGGTGAAACCTATGGTGCTATACCCAAGACGTATACACAGTCAGTCCCTTCTTCTAGCCGTACAGGGAATATTCACATTATGGACAGTAGTTGCGCAGGTAAAGATACTTCTCCTACCGACCTGTCAAACCGTAATGGTGTTGGTTGAGGCAGACATTTATTGAGCATAGCTACAGGTGCCATGTCATCTTCAGTGGGTAGTAGAGGTCATAGGTCATACGAGGCCCCGATAAAGCATAACGTAGACGACGACCACGTGTATTCTCCGGAAAATTCCCCATGTTATAAAGCTCCCGGTAGAGTTTCTTTCCAAACTAATGAAATCCATCCGGTGTATAGTACACCAATTACAAGTGATAGTGACTCCAAATATTATGGGATTAACACTCTGGGATTTCTAGATAATACACCTAGGGTGCCCCATTCTCCCACACATTCACTCTCTCTTAGTACTACTGGGTTGACACCACTTTACTCAAACACTAAGGGAAGTACCAGTAAACATGTCACTAGTACAGTCCCTACATTTCCCTCAGGTTTCGATAATTTGCACCTTTCTGGCAATGGGTTTAAACCTCAAACTACCTCTAGTTCCTTAGTAAAAAGAAAGGAAAAAGATCCACAAACATATGATGGAACTACTAGTTTTCATGACTATTTAATACATTTTGAACAGATATCTAGCTGGAATGGGTGGACAGATTTAGAAAAAGCCCAACAAATTACAATGTGTTTAAGGGGATCTGCACAAAGGGTTCTCTTTGAGGTAAGACCATCGGAAATGATCAGTTTTGAAACAGTCAAGATAGTTTTGAGCAAACGATTCGATCCTCCGGGTAGGGAAGTTGCATACAAGTCTGAGTTTCGTAACAGATATAGGAGGGAAGGAGAAAGTTTAGTTGTATACGGAGAAGCTCTAAGGTTAGCTGCCCGTAAGGCTTACCCCCACAAACAAGTTGATTTATTGGAGGGTGACATTGTAGATCAGTTTATTGATGGTTTAAACAACTATGAGTTGGGAAGACATGTCCAGTTTTGTCATGTAAAAACACTTGACCAGGCAGTGAGTGCTGCAATTGAATTTGAGTCATTTAGTGCTAGACATGTAGGTCAGACTCCTGTTAGGAAACCAAGGGAATTGAATCTTGAGGCCCCAGTTTTTGTTCAGGCTGTATCCAGTGACTCTAGTAAAACGGCTGAAGGTGCTCCTGAGCCGGATTTAGCATCCCTTATTCTTGAACAATTCCAGAAACTTAACAGAAAGTTGAATTCTAGAAATAGGAATTATTCTAAGGCCAAAACCTCAAATGGTGTACCAATTTCACAAAGGCATTGCTATGTTTGTGGTGAGTTAGGACATTTGTCATATGATTGTACAAAAAGACAGGAGGTTAAAGGTGGTCAGAAATCAAACCAGGAAAACTAGACAGAGCTGGTCTCGGGGCCAGAGTATCAGCTCCTGAATCTGAGAGAGAAGGGCCCGTCATAGTGTTAAATACTATTCAACCTAGTTTGTTCGCTAGTGTCAGTGTTGGTGGTTTGAATCCAAGTTTCTTGGTGGACTCAGGATCGTCTGTAACATTAGTAGATGTTGATTTATACAGCCAATTAGACCAAAGGTATAAGCCTGAGTTGGAAAGCTGTCGTATTAAACTAACAACAGCCTCTGGAAGTAATTTAGTTGTTTTTGGCAACGCAGATTTTGTATTGATGTTGGGTAACCGTAGTTTCACACAGGAAGCTATCGTGGTGACGCTTCAGGGACTCAAAGGTATTTTGGGTATTGATTTTCTCTCTAGGCATGGAGGAGAATTGAATTTTGGTGATAAAACTCTGAAGTTAGGAGGCCACAGGGTAGAACTTAATGCAGAACCTGTTAGTAAGTGCGCCCATATTAGAGTATCGGGAACTGTGTCCATACCGGGGAATTCCGAGTGTTACTTTCCAGGGTATGTTGATGGGGAGATTGACAGTAAGATAGGAGTTGTAGAGCCCACTAAACTAGTGTCAAATCAGGGTTTACTTATGGCAAAAACATTGATAGCCCCTCAGAAAGGGAGGGAGATAACTCTGTAATAAACCTGACTGCCAAAGATATCAAAAAACATGGTAACACCTTTGTAGGTAGTGTTTCTCCTGTAGCACAGGTACATGAGATCCGAGATGAGAATGTCCAACCAGGTCCTAGTATACCCCCACATTTACAAGATGTACTCGATAGGACTTCTGACCAATTAACAGAAAATCAGAAAAATGAAGTTGAAAATCTGTTACATGATTACCAGGACATATTTTCAGGTCCTGATGGGGCATTAGGTAATACCAAATTAGTTGAGCACACTATAGAGACCCAGGGATTCTCTCCCATAAAGATGGCCCCCAGAAGGATTTCTCCTGCACAGAAATTAGTAGTAGAGAGAGAACTCCATAGTATGGGTGTCATTGAGCCTAGCTCAAGTCCCTGGTCAGCTCATATTGTGTTGTGTACAAAAAAAGATGGCTCTGTAAGGTTTTGTATAGATTACAGAAAACTAAATGCAGTAACTAAAAAAGATGCATATCCCTTACCAAAAATTGATGAAGCATTAGACACACTTTCAGGCGCTAAGTGGTTTTCAACCCTAGATTTAGCTAGCGGTTATTGGCAATGCCGCATGGATGAAAAAGACAAAGCTAAAACAGCTTTTGCCACCCATAAGGGACTTTACGAATTCAAAGTTATGCCTTTTGGGCTCTGTAATGCCCCAGCAACATTTTCACGACTCATGCAGTTGGTGTTAGGGGGCTTACAGTGGTCAAAATGCTTGTGTTATTTGGATGATGTTATTGTATTTGGCTCCACCTTTGAAACTGCCATGTCGAACCTGAAAAGTGTTTTTGATTGCTTCAGAACAGCAAATTTAAAGTTAAAACCAAATAAATGTACCCTATTTCAAACACAGGTTTCCTACTTAGGTCACATTGTGTCAGAAGCTGGTGTAAGCTGTGACCAAGAAAAAGTTAAGGCTGTCCAGGAATGGCCCTCTCCCACTTCAACCACCGAAGTTAGAAGCTTTTTAGGTCTTTCAGGATATTACAGGAAATTTATCCCTAATTTCTCTCAGCTATCTTCACCCTTAACCAAACTAACCAGAAAAGGGAAAGTTTTCCGTTGGGATGACAAATGCCAGGCATCATTTCAGAAATTAAAGGACCTGTTGGTTTCCAGCCCTATACTTGCATATCCCTGTAGTACAGGCACCTATATTTTGGACACGGATGCAAGTAATTCAGCTATGGGGTGTGTTCTGTCACAGATCCAAGATGGGGAGGAAAAAGTTCTAGGCTATACCAGCAAAATGTTCAACAGAACTACTGCACTACTCGTAGGGAATTACTAGCAGTAGTTACATTCATTAGGCACTTTAGACACTACATTGGTGGTACCCATTTCATCATTCGTACTGACCATGCAGCTTTAACTTGGCTAAAAAACTTTAAGGAGCCTGAGGGTATACTAGCTAGGTGGATCAGTGTAATCGATTTATTTGACTATGAAATTAAACATAGGCCAGGTAGCAAACACAGTAATGCTGATGGGCTGTCACGTAGACCCACAAAGCAGTGTGGAAGGGAAACATGCCCTGACTGTGTCACACACATAGCTAACGTTAATGTTATTTTCTCTTTGGAAGTTGAAAGCCTACAGGCTGAGTCTCAGGTAAAATTTTCCAACTGGATAGATTCCTGGGGTGTACAGGGATTGGGGAAAGAGCAGAATAGTGACCCCCATATTTCAAAGTTCAAACAACTTCAAGTTAACAGGACGGAAAAGCCAAGGAAATGTGAAACTATTGGTTTGGCATATGAAGTTATGAGTATACTGCCAGATGTGGGATAGAATCTCTGTATCTGGGGATGGGTTGTTATATGTTAAAGACACCGGGCCTGATGGTAACACGGTATATAGGGTGCTAGCCCCTGTAAATGTTAGGGAACAAATTTTGTATCAATTACACAGTAGTCAGATAGCAGGACATTTGGGTAGGGATAAGACAATATCTCAGATCAAAAGAAGGTTCTACTGGCCTGGTTTGTCTGATGATGTGAAACGTTGGTGCAGAAAATGTGAAGTTTGTGCACGTCGCAAACCTGGTCCAGGGAAGGGTAAGGCCCCTTTACAGCCTTCCATTCACCAAGTTTCTCGTCCCTTAGACAGGATTTCTATAGACATTCTCAGTGGGTTACCTGTCACAGCCAACGGAATGAAATGCATCATGGTTGTCTGTGATTGTTTTTCTAAGTGGGTTGAAGCATATGCCCTCCCTAATCACAATGCCCATACAGTCGCTGACAAGTTATGTTCAGAGTTCATTAGTAGGTTTGGGGTGCCTTTTCAAATACTTACGGACCGCGGAGGCGAGTTTGAAGGGGAATTATTTACCCTATTATGTGAAAAGTTAGGAATAGAAAAGAGCCGTACAATCCCATACCACCCCCCATCTAATGGTTTAGTGGAGAGGTTTAATAGAACATTGATACAGATGCTGTCCACTTTTGTGAACACAGAATATGATGATTGGGATGATCACCTGCCCTATGTCCTTATGGCATATCGTGCCACCGCACAGAAAAGCACAGGGTGTAGCCCTAACCTAGTAATGTTAGGTAGGGAAACAAACTGCCCTCTAGACATAGTTATGGGAGTATCTACCACTGAACGGTATCCCGTATGTCCAAATCTATATGTAAATTGGTTACAGCATAGTATGAGAAATAAATTTGATTTTGTTGCTAAAAACCTACAAGTTGCAGCAGAGAGACAGAAAAACAATTACGACCATGGGTTAAAACCCTGTACGTATGAAGTTGGAGAGTTTGTTTGGCGTTATTACCCCCCTGCCTTATCTTGTAAGCTTGGGAAGGGATGGACAGGGCCATACAAGGTTGATGGAGTTGTGTCCCCTTTAACATATTTGATACAGAGTAAACCATGTGTCCAACCAATGACTGTCCATGTGGACCATCTCAAACCCTTTGAGGGGGAGACTATACCAATGGCTTGGGAGGAAAAGGATGGAGAAGACGATATCATGTCTGACATATCCGTTACACCAGATGCTATGTTTGATAATAGCAGTGACAATGACCTCGAATCTTCTCCTCCTGACCTTGAACCTAGGGCAGTATCTGAAACACTCCCTCCCAGCCCCCGGGTTAGTCGGTTTGGCAGGAAAATCAGGCCCAAGAAACTCTTCAGCCCCACCTGACTCCAAGACCTTGTCCGTTGTTCTTGTCTTGTCTTTGTTTTGTGTTGTCCCTGCTAATAATAATGATAATAATAAAATTTGTTATCATAGAGCTATAGTACTACTTAGCTTACAGGTGTTTAATAATTTAAACAGTTAACTGTGACCATTATATTTAGTGGGGGAGAAATTTAATATTCTGGTCGGTATATCCAGCAGTTGGGTATAGAGGGGTGGTCGTTGTATGCAGGTTGTCATAATACACAGGTAGCGGTACAGCTGCAGTGTTGGAGTTAGATATTTTATAAATAGTTTATATGGAGAAGGCTGCCTGTCTGTGTAACTATTATAGGAGATAACATGTATATTATAGGAATAATTTTTCAGAATCGATCAAAATGGAAATGGACCACTATGGAATCTTAGATTCGAGTGTCCAGGAGGAGGAGTCATTGGACCTAGACCTCAAGCCATGCTGGGTTGAGGGGGGGGGATGCGGTGTCCTGTACCCGCATGCGGCACTCGTGTCTGGAGGACCTATATTGGCATGCTAAGGCATTGGGCCGAACGTCATACCATGACGGTGGTACGCACAAGGTGCCCCAGGTGCACCTTCTTCCATGTAAGGAGCAACCAGGTCATCAGACATTTAAAGAGGAGACATAAACTCCCTGCGGCAGAAGCCGGTAGGCTGATCGCCACAGCAGAGGTCACCAGGGTAGCCAACCGCCGGTACATACCCACGGAGGGTGTCAGTATCCCTGTACGACGTAGGGCAGGGATTGATCTGAACGATCAGGAACTCTTGGCCCTCTTTGAGGATTTATGTGACATTTGACATGAGAAGGGACAAACATTGTGAACTGTTTCTTTGCCCCTAGCTTGGATTCCTGTTATGTGTATTGACTTTGTTAAGTTTATATAATTTATAATTGTTAAATGTTTTGATATAAATTTATTTTTGAACCTTTTACATTTATAGCTGGTGAATTTATATACTGTATAACTTTGTTGACTTTATTGTAATGAATCCTCCACTGGGAGACACGAATGTCCTAGTTTTTTTCACATTTTCTCCTAATTTAGAATTTTTCACCAATTTTACCAAATAAGCACTAATTTAGCACAGCACAGACTATTTTTTCAGAAACATATCTAATTATGAAATTCACACACTAGTTTTTTGCCTTCAAGCCGAATTTTGTGAAATGTACCTAATACTTCTGTGATAGGCACTAATATTGTTTTCAGTGTCTATTATTTCCCTCGATGTCTGAAAAAAGATGTATACTATCTAATTATCTCGTTACTGTCTAAAACTAGGTGATGTGTCCTATTATTCTTCAATTTTGACTATTTTTCCTGGTCGGTACTAGAAATATTGGACAGTGTCTAAAATTGGAGAAAAAGACTAGTTTTCTTGGGACAAGGACTAATTTTGACAGATTTGCCTCGGGCTATTTTATGGCACAGTAACACCGGTACCACAGCACTGCTAGCTGTATACTACCTTACCTGGACAGCAGTAATCCCTGACCACCAAGCTGAGTGGCTAGCCCTGGCCTGGAGCGCTCATCCATGAAGCTGTCTTATATAATTACCTCATTGATGGATCAGGTCTTGAAATAATTAGGACACAATAGGGAACTATTTCATCATTGTGATGATTTATTTGTGAAAATTAAAACACATACGTCTAAAGTTTAGTGATATGAAAAGAACTACCCAAAAAGCTGATGAATATTTCATCAATTAAAGGATTTATTCAGAAAAATGGAGAACAAACTGTTTATTCAACATAATCATAGACGTATATATAATACTATCAATTATTTTTAAATAAAATAGTTAAAACTTAAGAATTTATGATTTTTTTTTTTTTATTGAAAAAAAAATAATCGAGTGTCTATACTGTTAATC
This sequence comes from Pecten maximus, assembly GCF_902652985.1. Taxonomy (NCBI): domain Eukaryota; kingdom Metazoa; phylum Mollusca; class Bivalvia; order Pectinida; family Pectinidae; genus Pecten; species Pecten maximus. The sequence continues at coordinate 19,192,212 of NC_047020.1, forward strand.
CGAAATGTGGAAGAAGGGGGGGGGGAGGGGGGGGGGGGGGGGCTTTTGTCCTACACTCATATAAACGTAAGGCAAAAGTTTAAATATTACTATCAATAATGAATAACCTATCATGAAAAATGTACATGAAAACTTCAACTTTGAATCTTGAAAATGATAAGATACTGGCGAATGTCGCTTTCCATGAAAAGAACCTGGTGGTACCCTGTGATCATGCAAAAAAAAAATTTCACAAAATTATTTAACGATTAACTACCATTATATTAAGTTTATTTATATATTATAAAGTTGTATTTCAAGCTATGAACTATCAAATTGGTCAGTGTTTTAGAGGGAAATAAAAAAAAGAAAACAATTAGAATAAATAATTGGTTTAATACTGATCTCCTTATACTGGTGTTGGTATTTACCTGTAGAGCTAGGGACTAGGAGGGGCTCACTCAGGCGTAAAGGTGTGATACCTGGGTGAGCTGAAACAAAAGCCAAGGATAGGAAAGGTTACACTTCTTTTGTTGATTGACTGAAGTGTCACTTTATAACAGGGTCTTATTTTTGGGTTATTTACTGACATAAGTGATGATATTAGTTAAATTGTGATCTAAAAAATATACCTTCACCCTGCTTTTATGTAATACTATCAAAATCTGCTTCTTCATGTATATGGAGAAAAGTTTGATTATATATCGTTTATGTTTATCACTACGTCCTATCCAACTTTAATATGAGCTGATGTTTTGACAATTTCTCCTACTGCATACCATAACCTATAAGTCCTATGCATGGAATGCAAAATGTTGAAACTTTGAATATATACACTGTAAACTTAACTGTTATTTTGACAATTTCTGCTATTCTATTCACGGCAATTACTACATACCATAACCTTATACCAAGTCCTTTACATGGAATACAAACCATTATAACTTTTAATATCTATAATAAAGTAGCCTATATCATTGATAAATTAAGTAGACCAATAGTCTTTTACAGATATACCCAGCTATAAGATACACTTGAAACTAATTATACAGATACTGTAAAAGGAGATGTTTTAGGAACCTGATAGCACCATGTAATCGATCAGTATTGATAAAATACTACTTGTATTATAACACAACTATTTAAAATTAATCATATTACTATTTATACTTTGACGTATGATGACAGATAAGCTTTTTGCAGACATATAATTTTGCTTATGATGCAATGAAATACAGTGTCACAATGCAAACTTGAAAAGTGTGAAATATTGTATTATCCTGTATACATGTACCACTGTCGCTGACTAATTGTCATTATCTGCTAAGCTATTGTGTTATCAAAGATAGATATAGCATTAAGTCACTAAAACACATACAATATTGTGATATATACGTCTATGATTATGTTCAATATAACAGTTTGTTCTCCATTTTTCTGAATAAATCCTTTAATTGATGAAATATTCATCAGTTTTTTGGGTAGTCCTTTTCATATCACTAAATTTTAGACATATGTGTTTTAATTTTCACAAATAAATTATCACAATGATGAAATATTTCCCTATTGTGTCCTAATTATTTCAAGACCTGATCCATCAATGAGGTAATTATATAAGACAGCTTCATGGATGAGCGCTCCAGGCCAGGGCTAGCCACTCAGCTTGGTGGTCAGGGATTACTGCTGTCCAGGTAAGGTAGTATACAGCTAGCAGTGCTGTGGTGTTACTGTGCCATAAAATAGCCCGAGGCAAATCTGTCAAAATTAGTCCTTGTCCCAAGAAAACTAGTCGTTTTCTCCAATTTTAGACACTGTCCAATATTTCTAGTACCGACCAGGAAAAATAGTCAAAATAGAAGAATAATAGGACACATCACCTAGTTTTAGACAGTAACGAGAGAATTAGATAGTATACATCTTTTTTTAGACATCGAGGAAAATAATAGACACTGAAAACAATATTAGTGCCTATCACAGAAGTATTAGGTACATTTCACAAAATTCGGCTTGAAGGCAAAAAAACTAGTGTGTGAATTTCATAATTAGATATGTTTCTGAAAAAAATAGTCTGTGCTGTGCTAAATTAGTGCTTATTTGGTAAAATTGGTGAAAAATTCTAAATTAGGAGAAAATATGAAAAAACTAGGACATTCGTGTCTCCCAGTGAGCTCTTTACCTTATTACTGTTATTAATAAATGAATTTTGGGGGTAAATTGGAATTGTCCATGGTTAACGTCATGAACGATCGGGTAACTTTACTTGATTATGTATCAGATGTTATTTATAGGTAACATAAATTATAATATTGTTGTAATGTACATACGTTACTGCCAGGTGAAAAATACTGAGATCAGTATTTTTCTTAAAAGAAAGGGAGGTGTGTGGAAGTTGTGGTATGTTTGTAAGTTGGACCTGGCCGTGGTGGAGTGGTTGTGTATGATTGAGTGTTACTTTGTGTGTGAGAGAGATATTTGTATAATTACCTGATCTTTATTCTGTTACCATTATGTCACGGCTACCGGAAGGGACTTTCTCAGAACGCTATTTTCTACTTTCACTTTCTATCTTAACCTCTTCTATAAACTCACTTTCTATTGGCTCTTGCTATTCTCCTCGTTCATTGGCCATCTTACGTATAAATAAACAACATTTCCCGTACTTGGGCTAGTCTCCATCGAAGCTCTTAGCTGGTGAGACTCAGCTTTCTTTTCTCTTTTAGACTGGTCTGGAGTGAGGTGGGTGTGTGTCATGTGGTGTCCGGGCGAAGCCAGATAGGCTGACCCTATATAGTATGTTATGTCAGTGTGTGTGTCAGTACCAGTGTATGTAACGTCCCTACGGTAGCCATGTGCGTTGTACGTTAGGGGCTGTGTTGGTGTCGTGTCGTAATATTCTACTGTGCTGTTATCTTTATTCCTTCCTAATAAATATCTTTAACCGTTTACTTGCGTTGTTTTATACTGCACGGAACCCCTTAGAGAACCTGGGTAGTTTGGTGTGCCGAGTAGGCACAGTCCTACTACATTCCTATCTGTTTTGTACGATTTTTGTTATATCGTTCAAGTTTACATTAAATGATCGCAGTCATCATATACGCTTTGTTGTGTGTTACTAAGTAACGCTGTGTACACGTGGTTGCCGGGGTCACTGAGTGTCCCAGTTTCTTTGTTATTGTTTGCGTTTTGACGTCACGACACGTGGGCGCCTTGTAAGAGAGAAAGTCATCGACCAGGTCACATGTATTGGGCTTGTGTGCCACAGAAGGGCTGGATCACTGTATGCGGCATGATAGGCCGGTACATTTAGGTGCGTACGCGGTTTTGTAAGCCAGTGCATGTAGAAGTGCGAGTTTATGCGACATTACAGGCCGGCGTACATGTAGTGGTGTGTACACGCGACATTGTAAGTTACAGGTAGCAGCGTATATTAGTCTATACCGGTATATGTACACGTAGCATTGTATGCGACATCCTAGGCTGGTACATGTAGATAATTTTATAGGGTCATTGTTGTGCTTGTAGGATCGGAAGAGCTTTATAGGGAACTACTCTTAAAACAGGGCAGCCGCATAGTATGGAAAGCCGTATGGGACCCCCGACTCCGTTCAAGATTTTTAACTAAGAAATAATAACACTTGCGCGGAAAATGAAAAGCCGTGCAAGATTGGCGTAACGTTGAAGATAAGCCGTTGAAGATTTTACCGTGAAAGATTTGTGCCGCGTAAGATTTGCCGCGGAAGATATGCTGTAGCTGTAGGATTGCCGCAGAAGATTTACCGTTGAAGATTTACCGTAGAAGATTTACAGTTGAGTTAGATATAGTTTGTATTACCGTTGAAGATTTTTCCGTGTATGATTTACCGTTAAAGTTTGTATTACAGTTAAAGATTTTGCCGTTAAAGATTTTTGCCGTGTAAGATTTACTGTTGAAGTTATTAACGCTGAAGATTTTAGCCGTGTAAGATTTGCCGCAGAAGATATGCTGTAGCTGTAGAATTGCCGCAGAAGATTTACCGTTGAAGATTTACCGTAGAAGATTTACAGTTGAGTTAGATATATATCACTCGGCCATACTCGACAGTTAAAGATAAAGTTTGTATTACCGTTGAAGATTTTCCCGTGTAAGATTTGCCGTTAAAGGTTTTTCTTTTACCGTTGAAGATTTTGCCGCTAAAGATTTTTGCCGTGTAAGATTTTCCGTTGAAGATTTTTGCCGTGTAAGATTTGCCGTTAAAGATTTTACCGTTGAAGATTTTGCCGCTAAAGATTTTTGCCGTGTAAGATTTACCGTTGAAGATTTAGTTCACACAGAATGTACGTATCATGCGCATGCGCAATGGCCTTGTATTAATGACTTGGATAATACAAAATAACAGAGACTTATATGTTTATAACTGCCTATTATAGGTAATAATAACACTGAGAGTGATTTATCAAACACGAATATAATTGATTTAGGTAATTATGAATCTAACATAACATAAAATAAGTTTATGAGTTCATGAGATTATACATATCAACATTTCCCTTTGTTGTGATGGTCACGTGCAGGTCGATATATAACTAATAACGATATATACCTAATTGAAACATTGTATACTATACGAAAAATATTTTCTTGTTTGCGGTCATAATTAATTACCACTGTATATTAATTAAAACATTAGCGGGAGGGGTCAAAATGCAATAATTTCCAGATGGTCTGAACCGCGCTAGTAAATGTAACATATTTGTTGAATGTTATTTATTTGTCTCAATGTGTGAAGATTAATTCAAAATAAATTATATTTTTTGATTGCCATTTTATACCGAGAATAAGACCTTATCGACTAAAACAAAAGGTGCATGATCCATAATTGATAAATAATACATACATACATGTACTATTGAACCGTAGTGTACATATTTCAAAGTCTGCTCCGCCCCATAAATCACTCCAAAAGTTCAAATAAAGTTAGATAAAGTTTTCATAATTGTGCGTCTCGTCCAAAGGACGGACCCCCCACCCCCCTCACTTGAGGTCAGTTTAAACAGCCTTAGTGAGATCGTGGCCCAGAGTAATATGTCATTTGATTAAATAGATAAATAAGATTAATGAATTTTAGATTCTTGCATTCAGATATATAAACACAGAGAGGACTTGTCCCTTCACAACACTGTAGACCACAGGCACACGTGTGTGTTTCCCCTACAGTGTAAATTAGACCTTAGGGAGCTAGCTGTTGTAGCCATGCATGAAGAAAATTAATTGATACTGACAATGGTCCAGATAACACCAACATACACAAATTGCACCGAATCTCGGCCTTTACAAGTATTTTTCTTGATCAAATCTCTCATTATCGCCACGCAGTATTAAAAATCGATGTGTACTGCAATTAGCGATTGGTCAAGGAAGAAATGAAATTATGTGTTATATATCGACCTGCACGTGACCATCACAACAAAGGGAAATGTTGATATGTATAATCTCATGAACTCATAAACTTATTTTATGTTATGTTAGATTCATAATTACCTAAATCAATTATATTCGTATTTGATAAATCACTCTCAGTGTTATTATTACCTATAATATTCAGTTATAAACATATAGGTCTCTGTTATTTTGTATTATCTAAGTCATTAATACAAGGTCATTGCGCATGCACATGATACGTACCTTCTGTGTGAACTAAATCTTCAACGGTAAATCTTCTACGGCAAAAATCTTCAACGGTAAATCTTACACGGCAAAAATCTTTAGCGGCAAAATCTTCAACGGTATAATCTTTAACGGCAAATCTTACACGGCAAAAATCTTCAACGGTAAATCTTACACGGCAAAAATCTTTAGCGGCAAAATCTTCAACGGTAAAATCTTTAACGGCAAATCTTACAGGGCAAAAATCTTCAACGGAAAATCTTACACGGCAAAAATCTTTAGCGGCAAAATCTTCAACGGTAAAAGAAAAACCTTTAACGGTAAATCTTACACGGAAAATACAAACTTTATCTTTAACTGTCGAGTATGGCCGAGTGATATATATCTAACTCAACTGTAAATCTTCTACGGTAAATCTTCAACGGTAAATCTTCTGCGGCAATTCTACAGCTACAGCATATCTTCTGCGACAAATCTTACACGGCTAAAATCTTCAGCGTTAATAACTTCAACAGTCAATCTTACACGGCAAAAATCTTTAACGGCTAAATCTTCAACGGTAAAAACTTTAACGGCAAAAATCTTTAACTGCCGAGTATGGTCGAGTGATATATATCTAACTCAACTGTAAATCTTCAACGGTAAATCTTCTGCGGCAATCCTAGAGCTACAGCATATCTTCCGCGGCAAATCTTACGCGGCACAAATCTTTAACGGTAAAATCTTCAACGGCTTATCTTCAACGGTACGCAAATCTTGCACGGCTTTTCATTTTCCGCGCAAGTGTTATTATTTCTTAGTTAAAAATCTTGAACGGAGTCGGGGGTCCCATACGGCTTTCCATAGTATATTGATTTTTGTTTGTTTTGTTCTACGACTTACAGATGTTTTTAACCATGGACGTTGGGCCTTGGCGGGTGCTTACAGTGCAGGGGATAACAGATTTTGTGTACTTGGGCTAATTCTTTTAGTATCACGGTTTTACCTGCTTTGGATTTCGAGATTAGCTTATGCCTAGTGTCTATAATTCAGTCTGCTAACAGTGTGGGTAAGTTAGATTAGGCTATATATTCAATAGGATGGGCTCATGATCTAGCAGGTGTTCCTAACCCTTGTAAATCTAGTTTTATTAAAACTGTTAGAGAAGGTGATGTTACCGGTGGATTTTGTGGCGTGTGGTCTTTTGCCTATAATGCAAGGAGAACAGACATGAGTATTCTGATTGTCACCATTTTAATGCAGTGAACCAGGACCAGTCCTACATGTACTGGATAATACATGGACTAGTAAATTAACAAGATTATAACAATTACATTCTTGAACTAGTAATGAACCAATTAAACTCAACATTTGTTACTAAAAGCTTAACTATATAACCGGGCAATTGAAAGAACATTAATATTGTAACTATACTTCAGAGACTTGGCAGGTATGGCTAATACATTTTATAACAATTGTCGTGATGTAAAATACGTCATATTCAGTACTTAATCCAACCTTCCATGCCATCATAACCGATATACTTTGTAGCTACTAGACAGTAATACTACTGAATGCCTTAATCTCAAATTGGTACAATATTACAAGAACACACATGTAGATAGATAATCTACCAGACAATGTCAAATAAACAACAATTGGCGAGTATCAATAATTGACTTGAATTGAATACTGACAGTTCACACCGAAATGGCAGACCATCATTAGTAAAACAGTTTTAAACCCAAAAACGCAATAGCTCACAAAAGCCTTTTTAATGTATTGGAACTATTACAATATTGTTTATGTCGAGTATACAATACAAAACCAAACAACACATTTCTTATACACTAGGATAAAAATACCTGAATCCACAACATCTCATTTCTTATTGGTGCAACTAGGAAAGTGATTATCTTTACCTAATAGAAAGTCATTACCATGAACTATAAATTGTCATAGACAATTTCCCAAGTAATATTCAATCCTAACCCAAAGTCAGTATAAACATTACATAATTCAGGAATACTAATTATTAAGAGACACAATACTTAGAATTACTTTATCCTGCTATTTTATCTAGTCAAAAATATTCTACCTCTAAACAATAACAGGGAATTCTATAAATAGCTATTACAAAATTATTATGATCAGATTAACATAATTAATAAGAGCGAAGCTCTTCGGGCAGCGAAGCTGCCCGAGCGAAGCTCTTTACCGTTAACGTGAACGTATGTACAGTATTCTAGTCCAGCTTCGCATAACGTCGTACGGGATGGTACAGCCTGAAAATTTTCTGCCGGAAGAGAGCGTGTGCAACCAGCTCCAGTTGTCTGCAGAAACTGTATAAAAAGTCGAACGTTACGTAAATCCAGTTGGTGTGTTCATAATTCTGACTAATTATTTTTGTAAAAAATATCTCTTATAGTGTGCGAATAAAATGTAGCTCGAGTTATGGTTTCGAGGACGGAACTGGGAACATTCGGCATATTTCCGATGATTGCCGAAAATGTACCGAGATGTTGCACCCTCCATGTCATTCCTAGGCAACGTGGTTGCTATATAAATCTAGCCAATCAGATCGCGAGGTCGATTGTCCGCCATTACCTCCGTCAATTTGTCGGACCTCAGAATACATATGTAAACAGAAAATGGTAAAAACGTGCTCGTGGGGAACTGGCAACAGTTACGGCCGATACCCTGATATATTGGAGGGCGGTGTTGTATATTCTACAATTCATGAAACCTAAAACGTAAGTAAAAGCGATATAAAAATGAGCTGGAGGTGGGTGAAGGCGTACAAAACCATGTGAAAACGAAAGTAGAAGCTACAAGGTAATGTCACCGCTGTGTACTGTACAGCAAGACTAGTGTAACGAAGTACATGTATGTGTAGTACATGTATTTACTGCGAAAGTTTGGAATCTTGTCTTCATGTATTTAGTCATCAACAGTGTACTTTCACTTTCTCGTGGCAAGGTTTGCCTAACGTTAAACTGCAGTCTGATATGTATGTCTGGTGTAGTGTTAGGACCAGAGGAAACTCGGGCTATCTGATACCATTTGAAACACACTCATCATGTATGCATGCTTTTATTACTGTTAACTTATACCACAGGGGCATGTCTAGCCTTATTTAAAAAAAAAATAGCCAGATATACCCATATAAAAACTTTATATATAAGTATTTCTGGCTATTTTTAAAATATATGACGAGACATGTCCATTTGGTTATATCAAATGCATTAGCTATTAATTTTCAATGGTGCCCAATACCAGTTTTAATTAAAAAATGATAATATCTCAAATTTTACTGTATTTCTAATTCTACTATAGAACACAGTATATACACGTACATAAGGTTGGTAGAGACATTAAGTTTACATTGTAGTTACCAGCTATGTTACTGTTACCAACAATATCAATGTTGCAAAATTACATCTGATTCACACTTAACCTTATTTTCCCCTCACAGATTACTAAATTTACTGCCACATGAAATGTGTATGTTACTGGAATGCCTCCATTTGGCACTAATATTTGGGATATCTAATGATAATGTGATATTTTTTAATGAAACACTTTCCTGTTGATTATCATATTGGCATTGAGTGAAAATGAAAATATTCTATAACTAAATATTTAATAAACCACATTTGAATCTATAAACCAGTCAAACATAATCATAAATGATGTGACAGCTTGACTAATTGTATGCATTTGATTGTCCTTCCTCTATAATAAACATCGGTAACTACAATATAATACAAGTGAAATTTTGAAACTGTCTATTCTAATCCCTGAGTGTTAGTAATCCATGACCTTATCCACCATCAGTAAACATATCTTATCCGACCCCACCCCCTGAGTATTCTAACATCCATGACCACCTTATCCACCATCAGTAAACATATCTTATCCGACCCCACCCCCTGAGTATTCTAACATCCATGACCTTGCCTGATATGAATCCCAAGCTTTCTAATTTACCAATTAAAATACATGTAAAATGTATGTACATAGGTTTTCTATTTTCTTGTCTATAAAGTAAACAGCAAGCATGTCAAAAGACTTAATGTATAGGGTGGGAATAGCACATACATAGAATATATACATCATATTTGTTGAGATAGTGTAAAGCATACTCCGGACATGTAGAAAAAATGAAAGCTTTAGCTTAAGAGTGTTGTCATTAAATGAAAAATATGAAGAAAAAAAAAACCATTTGTAACTATTGTATTTTTTCAGATACAGCTTAAGAAGTTGTGTCAGCAGCAGCTGAAATAAAGAGACTAGAACAATAACTACATAGATATGAGCTGCTGAATTTGCACCATGAACAACAAAATACTACATCTTTCTCAAGTGTTATATTGATAGTGATATTAATCAGAAATAAAAACGATTGACATCCTGAATTGTAACTGTTGTCTAGATTTTTTATCCATCCTGGATCCACTTCTGGTTATAACTAGACATAACATTGTCAGACCTGTATTGTACTGTACTGCACTTTATAGTTTTGATTACTATACAGGTTTGGGTATTACATATTTGAAATTACTCATTTAAGCTCACTGATTATTCTACTTTGTATCAAGGCTAATAAGGGGAAATAATCAAAGACAATTAACAGTCCAGTGTCTTGGTTATAGCTCTGTCTACATTGGAACATAACAATTGTTCCTCTAATCAACCACAGGGACATGTCTTGTCTTATATTAAAAAAATAGCTAGAAATACCTATATGAATTAACATATAGCTATTTCTGGCTACAAAATGTATTTATTTTTAAATATAAGACTAGACATGCCCCTGTGAATCAAGTTTACATGTTCACCATTGGTGTTGAAGTGATGCAATTTTATGTTTATCATTACATGATCATTACATGGTGATTTTTCTCAAAGACTGAGAAAGTACATCTGTACAGATATGTATAAAAACTGGATTTTCTGGGAAGATTTAAAAAAAAAATAAAATTGGTTCAAAACACATCAATTTCTAATTCCACATACAGGACGCATAAATTGTACACTATTCAATAATGGTTGGGCTACACTTTCTGAAGTGAAAGCAGCAGCAATTCATTTGGACATTCACATAAAAGTATGGTTGAAAGGAAGCAATGGAAATAATTGGCATGTATTCAATGTCATGCTTTGATCCTTCAACTACATGGGGCCATATACCTACAGTTGAACTGCTGTTTAGAAAACTTTCATTTTTGGTATATACAGAGATAAATGTCTGGTATATAAACACATTATATGCAATAAATCATTCATATGTCTCTGGTAATGATCACACATGTCTCTGGTAATGATCCCACATGTCTCTGGTAATGATCACACATGTCTCTGGTAATGATCACACATACTGTACTATGCAAAACCAAGGGCGACAACAATTCCAAATGGTCAACCCCAAACAGAAAAAAAAAAAAATGTTAGGTTTTGAAAGTCAGCACAAAGCAATGGAGATAACCAATTCACAAACATTCCTGCAAATTCATAAAATCCTTTGCATGTTGATATTGACCATAGATCTATATACTACAAAGCATTTCACAAGTTTCTGAGAAATAGCATCTTCAGAAAAGTCATTCTGGTTTCCGGTTATTATTACTTTCTCGTTATTAAACGGCGAAACGTTTATCACTATATTTTTATGTTATACATCGGCATACTAGCTAGCTTCGCTCTTTTCAGGCATTGCCTGTTTCATATTAACTTTGAAGTTTGTTTCAAGTTTCAGTTTCAAAATATCATTAAAAGAAACCTTGACATTTGGTTTTGTAGTAAAACTAAACATGAATATTCTCGACAATTGAACAGCCAAACTCTAAACCAATTCTATTTCAAAATACTAGTAATGTAAATATATACACGTGTTGCCAAGTGTAAACATATGGGCGCAGCCATATTGTGACGTCATACCGCGGCATACTTCTAAGAGTCAAACTATGCCATTTCAGATTCAAATAAAATGCAACAAAAATAATTGACATGAAAGTTCCTGGTACAGAATATGCTACAATAACATAATTCTATTGATTAACCCAAGACCTTCAGTCAAAAAGTATGAAAATAAATGTTTTATAAACAATTTGTCATGTATGACGAATGGCGCGACCATGTCGTCTGCAGAAAACAACCAGCTTACCGCTTCGATTGACAAAATACTACTTTTGCAACCATATTCACATCCGACACTGCTCATATTGCTGCATCATACATTTGGGAACCATAATATCAGCAATTTACATGTTGTTAAACAATATTTCAACCAAAACTTACCTATAATGCAAGGATAACAGACATGAGTATTCTGATTGTCACCATTTTAATGCAGAGAACAAGGACCAGTCCGGAACCCGGTACGGATATTCCGGAATCAACCAGTTTCCTCCCTTTACCAATAAATCGTGTATCTCGTTGCTACATTTCAAAAATAAAATGTGGGGTCCCTGATCTTACACCAAACTATTAACAATCAGTAAAAATCCACCTGTCACAGTGGCGCTAGATTTTTGGGTTCTAATCATTGTAAAAAGGACCCAATTACTCCGGAAATTTTGCGACGTTTATCTGATTCGTTTGCTAAGGAAAATAGTTCTCTCGCAGATCTCAGGGTCGTCTGCATGTGTCTTTTGGGTTTCGCTGGATTTCTTCGATTTTCCGAATTGGTCAATATTAAGCGATCAGATATAGAATGTTTTCAAAAGTACATATTATACCGAGAAGTAAGACCGATGTTCACGGGTTTGGATCTGAGCTCGTTCTTTCCAGAACAGCTACAGACCTTTGTCCAGTTTCCATGGTTGAAAGATATATTCTACCGAACTCCACTGATTATATCTTTAGGCAATTATCTTATTGCAAACTTTCGAATTCCTACAGGCTTAGAAATTCTGGACCACTCTCGTATACTAGACCTAGGGAAATTCTCCTTGGAAAATTAGAGATTTTGGGCCTAGATAGTAAAAGATTCGGGTTACATAGTCTTAGGTCGGGAGGTGCTACTGCGGCAGCTAATGCAGGGGTCATCGATCGCATGTTCAAGAAACATGGTCGATGGAAATCTGACAAAGCTAAAGACGGTTACGTTCATGAGAATATCGACGAGAGGACGTCCGTCACGAAAAAACTTGGTGAGAATTTTCTTTATTATGTTACACTTCCCAGCCCGTTCTTTGTTTCCGATAGCGTCAGCTGCAGTAAGCGGTATTCTGAACACAGTGTGTTGAGTTTTATTTGATAAATAATGTATGTTCGTTTGAACTGGTGAATTAGAACATAACAAGCAAAAGTGTTTGTAGATGTGATGCTATATTTCGGGAGACGAGGAAGGAAAAATCTCCGTCATTTTACCAGTGAAAAGTGTTACAGACCGCTACTAAAACAGGACCGTTTAACTTTGTGCTGTCACACACAGATTACAACACCATGCCTATACCTTTTTAAACAACTGTAGCAATTGCACAATTAATTTTAACTTCAAGTAATCAATTACATCTGAAATGTTTTTACATTTAGCACTAATTAAGGATTGTTCATTTACGTTAACGAAATTAAAAACGTCGCCGCCAGATTGCAAAATTCGGTTGCAACGATGTGACGTAAGTACGTCACTTTGTAACATTGTTATACTTATCGCACATGTGTGCACAGTAGTGGAACAGCAGACTGTCAGCTATTCTCGTTGCCAAGGCAACACAAAATATAGTCCCATACACGTTTTGATTATTAAGATGTTGATACACATAAATACAATATTTTCAAGGTAAAGTATTCATTTATAACAAATATTTATTATATTGTATAATAAAAACTTAGCAATACCCATATAGATACGAATTTAAAGTGCAGTGTTGACAGTATAGTATATATATGTGTGTGATTTGGTCACTCGAGACACAGGGACTCGGTTAAAAAATTAGCACAAGGTTAAAGTGACGACAGTTCAGTGAAATATCACAACATTAAAAATCGTTTTTATATACCCTCTAAAGCCTTGAAAAAAAACCGATTTTGTAAGGTTTTATAATTTGAATGAATGTTGGATTTTTAGTCTTTCGATTATTTATAGTCTAGATGTAAGTATAACGCCGAACCCCTGTGACCGTATGTGATGCAGTCTAATAGCCGGGATATTCAGAGCTCGAGAAAAAGTGTACCAATTTGGATTTTAGTCGCAGGTTAGCTGATGATGTACATGGTGTTCTTGAAATATTTGATTTCATTGTCGCACTGGCATTTTGGGATGTAAAATTGATTTGAAAATTGGCGGTATTCGACAGCCGAAAACTTGTGTCCTCCATATGTTTAGATTGAGTCAAATTACGACAATAATGTGTCCTTTTGCTCGATATAGCATACTGCTGCTACCAGTCTTTTTTGTGTCGTTAAATACTGTTAAAATTGAGGTTTATTTTCAGTGACCACTAAAATGGTATCAAGCATGGCATTCGAGATACAGCTAACGTTAGACCTACTGCGCTACGTAGGTCATGAGCTCAGTGCTATCGGGAGTGTCAGTGTGCTGTCAGATCCTGTTTTCTAAACTACTGTCATTTTTATTAGCACATAAAGCGGCTATTCCACTTGTGTTTATATACGTTTATAACATTGTTACGCAATTCACAAAATGAAATTCTGAGGCGGTACAGAACTCGATCGCCATTGTAAATTCAGTGTCAGAATGTATTCACACGCCGACAAGAAAGTGATTCGTCTCTCAGAACAGAAGCACGCGACCTAAAATATCTTCAGCGGGAAATGAAGTGATCTGAGTTAACTATGTTCAAAGAGGCGGAGCAAAGGGAAAATGTAAATATTAAAGTGTGAACGACGTTGTTTGAAATTGAATATCACATGAAAAAAATATCTATTTGTCTTTTTGTTTTATTAAACTACTCTCAACTTGACAGAATTATTTTATTGTTCATTGGTCATTGATTCAACAAACAACTTTGAAGTGTCATATAATAAACAATTGTGGACTTAGTTTCGGCCTATACCTAATTTGCAGTCCTAGTTTGACCTATAAACGAAAAACTTCTTCCAATTCCGTGGAGAAAATGTTAACCCAACACCCACAGTTTACAGGTTTGAAGTGAGCTACCCTCAATGTTAAATTGGACAATGCTGGACTTGACCAGGTATGCACGCATTGTGTGGAAAGAAACCACGTGTTCTGCAGTTTTGTAATTATTAAGATTCCACAATGTAGTTATTATGGATGAATCACTCTAAAGTTTATAATCGAAGTGAGTGGTTTAGATAGTTTAAATACTTTTATTTGTATCAGTAAGGAGATAAAAACAAAACTCCCCTTACAGGCAAAAATGCTTAAGTCTAAAAGTTTCTAACCTGATAGGTTCCCCTTGGAAATAGTTGGCAGTAGGTATTTCCTTTTCTCTCCTGACAAACCCCGAAAAGTGTTTGTGAAACTGAAATCATTGGGTTGGATACACAGTCTTTTATATATTTCCGAATCGGCAAAGCATGATTCCATCGACTATTTGTTAAAATTGAATTTATTGTATCGTTTGTTTTTTGCACCTCCCCATCGGTATTTTGACATTTTTTCGATATCAAAATGCTTCTAAGATATATGCAAGGTAAGTTGACACCAGGCAAACAAGGTAATGATACTACATTTAGTATCCTTCCCTTATTGTCAGTGGTCTCCAGACAATATCGTGTGACACTTATCAATTTATTGACAGACGACTGTATAAGTGAGCACCGAAATGATGACAAGACCACAAGAATCTATCGACTTAATAATGCCTTACAATATTATTAGTGCCAGTGTCCTAATTCTGAGGGCCACGGGGTTGCGTGCCCTACATGTATGCTCTTCAGGATACCACATGCATTCCGACAATAAATAAACATTGCACAATAGACCAAGAGGTTCAAGAAAAGCCTGAACTGAAATAGCGGTAATATTGGATTTCAGATTCAGGCGGTTCAATATTCAGTCGAACGTTGTAATGATTGTATCCTAAGGGGATGTCAAAATACTTCAAATTAAGCGGTTTTCAATATGAGCAGGGTACAACATGAGAGCGCTTTATTAGCCCTTTTACTTGCCGTGTGATCCTTTATCGGGTTCGTATCAGCTGTACCAAATAGGTACAGTACCATATAATGGAACACAACTGAATCTCAAAAAAGTTCCTAAGATGGTGGCCGTCTCTACAAACTAAACGCTTCAAACACAAGAATTATTTTTCTCTCTACAATAAAATAGATTTATAATAAATACCTGAATAGTTCCGTCATATATTAACACGTATAATGTATACAATTGCATCGCAAATGTAGATTTCCCGTCTCGTACATTAGTATGGTGAATGGAGCATCGCGATTCCGTCATGTTGGATCCAAGTGGTACGTCTCGGGAGACGAACCCCGTGTACCGTGTTGATTGTGCTGGTACAAAGCGTTCCATTACGAGTACACATTGTACATTAGATTCGTAGAGGTACAACTGGTACGAAACCGATAAAGGAAAACACGGTTAGCCTATATAGTATTTCTAGTGCACAGCTACAGCGTACATATGAACCGTTCATGTAAGAATATATGTACGTATGATCGAACAACATAAAATTTTCAGTTTCGTAAATATTTTATTAAAATTTGATTGGAGTAACTACAATATATTTACACTGTATTTCAAAATATGGAATCATTCTCGTTGTTGTCAAATTCTATTTAGGACGCAATAAGTCAAGAAAACTCTTTTGCTTTTGTTGCTAAACATGTATCTGAGATAGAAACATGAACGTGTCGAGCTCACGCACGCATAACAATGATGAAGCTAGGATATCCACGGTACATTCGAGGTACACTCTGTAGGTCAGAACAGTTTGAAAACCTTCCCGTGCATCAGTGTTTGCTGGTTTTACAACTGATGAGAGTCATCATGAACTTTGCTGTCATCACAAGTCGAGTCTTAATATCACCTTAATATCGCTGATAATGACATTATCTGTTATATTATCTCTGGTTGTCAAGCTCGAGGCATTTAAATTGATTCATCCTCTAGTGGGTCCATCAACACCCTACTCAAGTCATTCAATAGCTTGCCATCTTCTTATTAGTTAATGAAAAATGATAAAATAACGAACTGTGCATTGCTGGATACCCACAACAATAGTTCACAAACATTTAGGTTTTCTCAGCTATGCGTGAAACATCAACCTCTTTAGAGAAATTATGAGATTATATCTATATCACTGCTGAAACAAATCTTGATATATTTGCGATTGCGATTTTGGAAGAGTAAAACGTTATATAGTGAAAAAAGCTCCTTGTGTAACGACTCGTAGTTCACCTACTTGATCTGTGTTTATTTGAAATAAATCTCTATATCAGCATTCGTATTGTGGACAGCATGTAACGTAGTCCGTGTTTAAAGCTAATTCAATGCTATTGGTTGTCAAATTGCAAAATAGTTTTGGGTTGTCTAATTCCAACATTTGTCTATTTCAGAATGTTCGGTTTCAGATTTCATTGTTAGCTCACCTGCCCGAAGGGCAAGTGAGCTTATGCCGTAGCGCGGCGTCCGTCGTCCGTCCGGCCGTCCGTCCGTCCGTCCGGCGTCAACTTTCCATTCAAGCAACTTCTTCTCAATAACCAAAAGGTCCAGTGACCTAATATTGGGCCTGTAGCATGCTGGGGTGAAGGGCTACCAAGTTTGTTCAAATGAATAACGTTGACCTTCATTCAAGGTCACAGGGGTCAAAAAGGCTAAAATCTTTAAACAACTTCTTCTCAATAACCAAGAGTCCCAGGGAGTTGATATTGGGTCTGTAGCATGCTGGGGTGAAGGGCTACCAAGTTCGTTCAAATAAATGACCTTGACGTTCATTCAAGGTCACAGGGGTCAAATATGCTAAAACAAAATTAAACAACTTCTTCTAAATAGCCAAAATAGCCAGGGACTTGATATTGGGTCTGTAGCATGCTGGGGTGAAGAGCTACCAAGTTTGTTTAAATGAATGACCTTGACCTTCATTCAAGGTCACAGGAGTCAAAAAGGCTAAAATCTTTAAACGACTTCTTCTAAATAACCAACAGTTCCAGAGATCTAATATTGGGCCTGCAGCATGCTAGGGTGATGGGCTCCCAAGTTTGTTCAAATGAATGACCTTGACCTTCATTCAAGGTCACAGGAGTCAAAAAGGCTAAAATCTTTAAACGACTTCTTCTCAATACCCAAGAGGCCCAGGGAGTTGATATTGGGTCTGTAGCATGCTGGGGTAAACGGCTACCAAATTTGTTCAAATGAATGACCTTGACCTTCATTCAAGGTCACAGGAGTCAAAAAGGCTAAAATCTTTAAACAACTTCTTCTCAATAACCAAGAGTCCCAGAGACCTAATGTTTGGCCTGTAGCATGCTGGGGGGGGGAGGGCTCCCAAGTTTGTTCAAATGAATGACCTTGACCTTCATTCAAGGTCACAGGAGTCAAAAAGGCTAAAATCTTTAAACGACTTCTTCTCAATAACCAAGAGTCCAAGGGAGCTGATATTGGGTCTGTAGCATGCTGGGGTAAAGGGCTACCAAGTTTGTTCAAATGAATGACCTTGACCTTCATTCAAGGTCACAGGAGTCAAAAAGGCTAAAATATTTAAACGACTTCTTCTCAATAACCAACAGTCCCAGGGAGTTGATATTGGGTCTGTAGCATGCTGGGATGAAGGGTTACCTAGTTTGTTCAAATGAATGACCTTGCCCTTAATTCAAGGTCACAGGGGCCAAAAAGGCTAAAATATTTAAATGACTTCTTCTCAATAACCAAGAGTCCCAGGGAGTTGATATTGGGTCTGTAGCATGCTGGGGTAAAGGGCTACCAAATTTGTTCAAATGAATGACCTTGACCTTCATTCAAGGTCACAGGAGTCAAAAAGGCTAAAATCTTTAAACGACTTCTTCTCAATAACCAACAGTCCCAAAGACCTAATATTTGGCCTGCAGCATGCTGGGGTGAAGGGCTACCAAGTTTTTTTCAAATGAATGACCCTGACTCACATTCAAGGTCAGGCCGATCAAGTATCCTTAAATCTTTAAATGACTTTTAGTGAAAAGCCAAAGTGCAGAGAGACATTATATTGGTCCTGTAGCATGCTTTCAAATAACTGCAGAATCCATGTATGAAAAGATCACTGCATTGCAGGTGAGCGATTTGGGCCCATTGGGCCCTTGTTATAAAGTTGAAACCCTTTGTTCCAAAAACTTTTAGAAAATAAACAAGCATATCTATGTATCCAATTTTCGTAGCCTTTCACGAGGAAACAAACCCTTCTACTTTACAAGCAATCCTTCCATTTTTTTGCTTCAAACTTTACGTAATCAAAACAACCATGCCATTGTATAGATCAATCCATCACACAGTTTTGTGGGTTTTTGTTTTTTTGTTTTTTGTTTTGTTTTTGTAATCAACATATTAATCCATTGTTGCTCATGGCGAAGCCGATATTCTTTCACGTTTTGCGTTTAAGTCTTCGGGTCAGCAATATCTGTCAACCTTTTTGAAAACTGTATGATCTCAGCGGAATTATATTGGCATTTGAACTTTGGAACTGCGCCAAATGTTTGTATTTTAATCAAGTTATTCTTTATTTTGCGACCTAAACATTGACCATCTAATATGCTTTGCCTCGCTTGTGATTGGATTTTAAAAAAAAATCAATTTTTTCTCTCGTTTGCTACAACAAAACTCGTTATGACTTTCGAAAAGCAAGAGGATGCAATAGCAGTGTTTAAATTATTCTTTTACAAATGTATGTAATTTATTTAGATTTAGTTGCCATGCCCTGTGCCACTCCTTTAGATAACATGGGCCCACCTTTGTGTAGGTAGAGAATAGGCCAGACAACATAGTCGACGCTGTCTCCACTTTTTGTGTAGGATCTCAGACGATCATGGTCAAATTTCTCACCGTGTGAAAATTCCCACTCGATATGGATGGGTGGGTCCTGTACCCGCATCATCCAAACGTACATCACTGTCTCTTTGATGAACTGCTCACATGCCTTGATCGTTTTTCCTGTCATGTGATATACTGTCTGTAGTCTTGATTTCATAACCTTTCAAAACAAACGAAATAAAATAGTGTTCAATATACTGTTGCTTGTATGTTTGAAACTAAAGGCTTACTCGTAGTTTTAATCTCTGCGGTCTGGTCGCATATCGGTAAGGTATATTCAATTAAGCATGTTTACCGGACCCATAACTCTGTAAATTGCGATTCAATCAGCTCGATTGTCGAATTTAATCGATATCTTATTTACATATATGTAAGGCTGTATAGCAAGTTTCATGCAGATTCGAAATCACATTCACTCATGTTTTTGTCACAAGGTCTAACGGCAATAAAAATACAAATGTAAGTTACAGCAGAATTGGCCTGGTTGTCGAACTCTTCTGCGATCTGATTGATACAAAACTGTGTACAAAGTTCTAAGAAAATCTGTTCATATACATTCATGTTATCGTGTTCAAAAAGTCCAATGGAGAATAAACGGGTTTTTTTGCGTCATCGTCGAAACACTCCTAACAAATGAAGGTCAAATCCGGGGTAAGCACAACTTCAAATGAGAGTAAGGGTGGTGATAAAATAATAAACTTAACTAGCAGCACTTAATATGTACCATCCTTGACATCAAAACAGAGATGTTTCTGACAAGAACCCAGCATCAGTGAGCTAAATAGCGTCCAAATTCCTTTTATTTATGACATCAAAATTAAACCGTAATAACAACTCAAAATCAACACAACAATGGCCAAAACGACCTGCATGGAATCCCTTAAAGCTGACAGTGCAAGTTAAAAAGCATCAAATTGAGATTAAAAAAAAAACACATGTTCAGATTTCCGAAAATCGTTTTCGAGACATCCCCCAGTTATGGTAGAGTCGTATCTAAGGACGGGCAGACATTTTTCTTTTTCGTTATGCATGGATACGAACCGCTATAAAGGCGCGTGCTTTCATTGAGGCAAGTGCGCAAAGCGACACATCTCTCCATTATTATATAGTATACGTTCTCAATACACACGCCAACGGGTTTTTGTTTTCATTGTTCGCAATTGTAGAACTTGGATATGGAATTTGAAGAGGTAATTATATATATAAATGTATATTTTATTTTACAATAAAAGAAAGAAAAGAAAATTTTGACAATACAATAAATTTGGGCCTCAACAAAAACATGCACCTAATAAAATTATAAACAGAGTATATATGAGTAAACTCCTACCTGAGTCTTTACAACTGTTACAGTATTATATCCATAGTTTCAATTGATATATTTTCCGTGTCTTCGTATCATTTGTGCACGTGTCATAACGCAATTAAAGCGTGATAAAACTGCACTACTGCACTACAACAGCCCTAGTGTAGTGTAGTGTAGTGTAGTGTAGACAATATGAATACATCCGAGGAGTTCCGAGTGCTAGTGTAGACGCGAGTAAAAATTGGAACTCCTCGGACTGTTTACTTGTTATCGAAATGGCTGCACCCACGAAAAACACGTGAGAAAATGAATAGAGTATTTCGGATTAATTCGTTATGCATTTTCAGCATTTATTTGGAGATTTTATTTTGAACAAGATTTGAAAGATAAACTGAGAGACACTGACCATCTTTCTGCTCAGGTTACAGCAGAGACCTATATACTATATAGGTCTCTGGTTACAGGTAAGTGCTTCGTCTGTTTGGTGTCGTTCGCGAATACAGTTGTAGGTCACGTGATGTACAGATGTAGTGTAGGTGATACAGGTGTGCCACCGTGAACACCTGAGGTTAGAGTGAATGCGAGTGTGACGAAGCACGTTCTTTTTATAGCAGCGGCGGTTTGGTTGTATCCACGCATAACAAAAAAGAAAAATGTCTGCCCGTCCTTAGATTCGACACTACCATAACTGGGGAATGTCTCGGAAACGATTTTTGGAAATCTGTACATGTATTATTTTTTTTAAATCTCGATTAGATGCTTTTTAACTTGCACTGTCAGCTTTAACACGTACTAATAAGACCAGCTTTTATGAGAGAAAAAAATATCTTCTGCGTGATTTGGCATCTGACGTGCAAATTTAAGTTAAATCCGATTCGGTCATCTACAATGTACCGTGAACTCAAAATTTGACGATACTGATGATAACGGAGCAACTATGCATAAAAAAACAGTTTACATCCACACTTAACAACATGAAGAATATATTTCATTCGGTTCCATACAGTTCCCAACTATGAACTAACGCTGTTCTTTTTTTCAAAAGAACTCTCTTACCACATGAGTAGGAAGGCGTTCTTTATGTTTGGATGAGGATGGTAGTGTAATGAGTACGAAATCAAACGTTTTGATAGACGGAACATTTATGTAGGAGGAAGTATTCAATATTTATTAAAGGCTCTTAAAATCGACAAATTCCTTTAATTCCACTTCTGGAGTAAACATCATTCTAATAGGACTAGAATCCAGACATAATTATACTAATCAAGCTAGCAAAAGATTTAGATAAACGTTTCGTCGAACCTTCATTTGAAGTTCGTGGATCCAATAAAAACGAAAGAGATTTCCATCCTTCATGTCGTAAGCACCCCTTACCTCACACAGAAGTGGGTTTACAATCTGACAGCTTGCCTTGCGATAATTCTTCAGTTGTTCGGTGATTTGCATCGGTAATTTAAACAACTTCCCATTGTCCTACAATGTTTAACCCTAAATGGTCAGTGCGTGAAACCTAACACACGCTTGAGAATTACCTAAAATTCTAAACTTTGTAATTAAGCATGTACATTTGTATTTGTATAAATTGCCACCATGCAAGGTCCGAATTTTTTCTTTATTTTGAACCTTGTTTAGATATTGCCAGATTAGCTAATATGCAATGTGTTTTGGTAATACATTAATCATTCCAAAGAAAAAACATATTTGTCTCCCATTCTCCCTTACTATGCATTTTTGAACCAAATCCACCTTTGACCTACGGCGTAGACAATAAATTAATATAAAATTTGCACTAATCTTACCTTTGATCATGGTGTCAAGACCCCAGTTTGGTAACAGCAGTGTACCGCACATGAGGTTTAGGTGATGTAATTATGCTTAAACTTTCATTGATATATCCTCAACGGCTAAGTAGAAGTTATGGCCAAGACCAAAAAGTATTGTACAATTCGCACTTATTTCACCTTTAACCTTTAGGTCAAGATCACAGTGACCAAATGGCAATGCAATGCTTATGCAATATGTATGCCTTCATTCGAAGGGAGACATCGTTATTTTACAGAACATTTAAAGAAAATTAGATCTACAGCAATGTAAAACAACATAAATATATAGAACAATTTCCCCCTACAAATTTATGATATAATGCTAAAAACATATCTAACTGGCTGGCTAAAATCGAATACGAATTTGGAATTATGAATGGTCACAGAGTATAACTTACCAGAAGAGACGACCTTGCGGTATCCCGAAGGTCATCGATGTCTGGTACGGCAAGGTGCAGTCCCAGTGAATAAATAAGGTCTGTCTGAGCATCACCAATATCCTCAAAAGTTATAAACACCCTCTGAAATGAAAAATCATGTATCGGTAACGCCAGCAAGTAGAACTGGTAAAGAGAGTTTAAAGAACTTGTGACACGTATCCTTTCCTAAGGCAATAGCATCCCAATTTATACTTAATGTGAAAACATCCATAATGTATTACAAAAGTAGCTGTATGGCGTCGGCATGTACTTATAAGCTTCTAATCTAATGTTAAGGAGTATGTGTTTGATTGTAAGCCATGGACATATATTTTCGTTGTAATCTGGTACGGCACGGATACCATTTCAGGGATTGTGTTCATGTATTTTTATCGTAGAGAGTGTCAGTTCCGCAATTTGTCAATCTGTCATTGGCCATGTGGATCGGATTTACATTCAAGCAAATCTGAAATCAGACACACTACAGATGTTTCCCGTTAGCCGTTTACATCAGTTCTTGTTTCCAAAGTAGCTAACGGGGAAATTAATCGTGATCATTTAGATTATACTACTGCTTATTTACATTTATATTGTAGCGTCACTGCTTCAAAATATAGCGTTTACATGTTCCATACGATGCACTGAAGGGCCTCTTCACATTATTAGTTTTCCTATGTTTTCTTTTTTAATCGTTGTATTAAATTGAATATATAGAGGATATCTAACAGTGTTTTAAGTAATACCAAATATATTTCACGAGTGGGGCTAATATTTTGATATTTTTCACGAGTGCGCAGCAATATTAGCCACACGAGTGAAATATATTTGGTATTACTGAAGACACTGTTAGAAATTCTGTTTATTACATATTTTATCAACGAAAAACCTACCCCGTATGCTAACTAGTCCTACAGCTATAATTTGTAAACAAAAAATGTAGTTCCCCCTGTCCAGGTGCAGAGATATATGTCGGGCTTTCTGATTGGTCAATTATTTTGGTATTTTCTAATCAATAATTTGATTGGTCAAATCAGCAAAAGTGATATTTTTCACTAGTGATAAATATGA
Source organism: Pecten maximus (assembly GCF_902652985.1). Lineage (NCBI taxonomy): Eukaryota > Metazoa > Mollusca > Bivalvia > Pectinida > Pectinidae > Pecten > Pecten maximus. The sequence continues at coordinate 19,216,381 of NC_047020.1, forward strand.
TATTTTCACTAGTGATAAATATGATATTTTTCACTAGTGAAAAATATCACTTTTATAGAATGAATAATTTTTGATATTTCACTGGTAAAAACGTATTAAAGTGTATTATCTGTAATTTGCAAAAAATGTTGACTTACTGTGACAATATCTAGGAGAACTTCAATGGCGTCTTTTTCCTCCATATCATTCTCCAGGTTCTCCATGGCATTTGTCCACTCAATATCATACAGCTCGGATACTTTCTCGCATATCTTCATTGGTCGATTAGGGTCACCAAGGCAGGCTATGGCCGGATTATTGTCCGAATGTTTGTTATCTGCTACTGCACTGAGCCTGGGAATCACAAGTATTGTTGTTGATTTTTATACTAAAAACATTTTAATCCCCCTTAACATCAATACATTGGAAGGCTGTCACGGTTGGGGCCTTGGGGTCAGCCTTCAAAATATAAACAATGTCCCCACACAGGGGGGGGGGGGGGGGGGGGGTCTCCATCACCACACAACTGACACATGTTACACATTCTCCTACCCAGTCTATCAATAAATGATAAATAGCATACAGTTTTCTGAACAATATGATTAAGATACATAGGATAAAATACACAAATGCTAATATATTGCTTGAATGAAGTATTACTATACATGTGCTACATATATCTATTAAATTTAGATATACTTTGTTGGGAAACAAGAATAAGATCAGGACACATAGGATAAAAAAAGGATAGTATTGTTTATATATATATTGAGGAAAATATCTAATTGTGTAGTTTTTATGATACAAAAAAACTGGATACTATCTTTATTGCATGTTCCCTTTATATATGTTCAATTAAGGAGACAATAATAGTTTACGATTTGAATATCTGAAAACAAAACATATCATTGTTACAGCTTTAATCAATAAGAAGGACATGGAGATGGTCTACAGCTCGGAAAACTAGATCCTCAACTCTACGGACCAAAATTATTCCCTAATTTTAGGTAACCCTTATCCTATGTTTTCATAGACAAAGTATACCTAATTTAACTTAAGTAGAGGATTGTTAATGAAACCAGGGCCTTTCACCAGAACCAAGACTATTGATGTGTCAAAACATAATATTTTCATTTTATTATATATTAATATCTTATCAAATTATAGAAGTAAAATACTATCAAAACACTTGCAGCTTTGCGCTTCAGATATTTCAATTATGTCTATCTTAAAATCATTTCCATTATCGGTGTTTATAAAACCATCGCCTAGATATTAGTAGCCCAATATCGGAAGTATGCAAGGACTATTCGACATTTCAATTTGCTTTCAACGTTGGAGGTTCAAGGAAGCAAGTTGCCTTTATTTTCAAGCAGGGATGACGATAATGACAACACTGTGTGTCCCTACAGAGCTGTGAACATTGTTATATATTCATATATGTTTCTTTAAAGAGAACGCGAGCGTATATTTCTTTGCGCGCAAGGAGGGGGATTTATCTTTGTGTCCACAGATGGCATGTGAGAGTGATTGACGTTATTTTTCTCTGCATAGAGATTGGCGACACGTTTATCCTCTGCTTTCATGTAGTAGACTTATAATATTCCACATGTTCTAGATTATCGCAAAGATATGTACCTTTATTTCCATAAACGTATGTTTGGAGGGAAGCCCTATATTGTGTGTTCCGAGATAGAGGGATCCTAATGTATGCTATCTGTATTTGCATGTTTGCCAATAATCCTCTCCGCCGTAATCACATGCTAAAGTAGATAAATAGTTAAAGCAACATGCGTTATACAATAACTATTTTAGCGGTAATCTTATTGTAGGGCTTCTTACTCTTAAATCATTGCGCTAATTAAAATTTCTATATACTATTCTTACGAAAAAATATGAGAATGCGTTAATTCGTTATAATCAGAAAATGCGCGAAAATGTCTGTGTGCCAAAACTATTACGTATGGTGTATATTGAAACTTTTCTATCTCCTATTAGTAGCTCTTCAAACGAGGTGTAATCAAAATATGAGCTATTGAGTTGGGACAGCAAAGTAAATAATGTTGCTTGAAATGTTAAAATGAATAGCAATGTTTCCAATTTAAAATACACCCCCTTTGTGTATCTGTTTTTAGATATAACTGAACTAACTCAAATTAAGTATTAAGATATATATTCTTGCAAATCCCTTGCCCCGTACACATACATACTCAATATTGAGAACCGTCCTCCAGCTGATACCTGTAAAATTATCACAAGATCTTACCGGGAAAATATTTGTTAATATTGTTTTGAGTTTAGATAATATGATATAGATTGCCTACACAAAATAAGAAATGTCAAAAGATCTATATGGATGCCAAAAAATATATACTCTAAACGTAAAATTGATGAAAATATTTACTGTACATTATAAATATGTCCTGAATTGACACAAAAGTTGTTGTTTTTTTTAAATTAAAAAACAACTGAAAACAGTGTTTATATAAGTGGGGTTAGGCATGTTCTCGCCAACCTTGCTCTAGGCGACTCTCACACTTGTGACGTCACAGCTCTGACGTTTTGACGGCGTATATTTCGGGAAAGAGAAGGTTATATATCCAGTTTTCGATAACTTCCAATGTTTAAGCGAACAAATTAATAGGTAAAATATCACAAATCATCCATGGTACATAGGAATAGATAGTGTTGATATTGTACTAATTGTTACTTGTTTAAGCATCCTGACCTAGGATCCAGCTCTTTTTTCATAGATTCCTGCAGATCTTCATATTGACTTTTCAACCTTTCGATCTCTTGTCGATTCCTGTGATAGAAAGGAAGAAAAAAGTTTGAAATATACCAGCTGTTTTCGAGCACTCCTTATCAAAAGAGTAACTGGATAATTTTCTAAAATTTCTAAAATTGATATTTTTAATGACATCAAAATGATACAGCAATGCTTGTTTCTCCCAAGATGCTGTAGTCTGATGAAAATTTTGACAATTATGTCTTCACCAGAGCGAAGAAAATGATGAATCTAAATGGAAATATTAACGTTACTAAGAATAAGTGGCGGCATAGCGTCGTTTAATTGATCCTTCGCCGGTCTAGGGGTGCAAATGATGATGACTACTGCTCTGACAGCATATTCGATATCATATCACCAAAAGATCACTGATTCTTTCTTTTCTTTTTTCTGGAAGGTAGCTGAGAAGTCAACATTTCTCTTTAATCAGTGCGAATTTCAACGTTAGGGTCAAGACCTTTCTCAATGACATGATGTGAACAAAAACCTGAGGATCAATGACACCACAGCTTGTGACGAAAGACGAGTCGGTATTTTGCGCTTTGAAAAAATGTTCGACTTCTGATTTAAACTCTTCATACATAGTGTGAGTTTGGCGTGAGAAGACTGGCCATACAATATATCCTCTGTGGATAATAATGGTATGTTCTGCCACGTATCATCATTATGACCAATTTTGTCATCTTCAGATTGCAGCTTCCGTTTCTGATAATTCTTGAAGTACTTTGCACACATGCCAACCTCTTGATCATCCGCAAAGCTATTACCATCTGCTTTTAAAACAGCAAGTAACCATTTGTGCTAGGAAAATGTTGTTTCAAGCAGATTTCTCGGTTTTAATGTCTCTACTAAAGATAACTTTACAACCCGCACCTACACACCTATTTCTCATTGTTAGAACGGTACTTCATTTGGTATTAAAAGACTCCGTCATTCGCGATTTAATAAATAGGATAGAAGCGCAGAAAGTTTTTATTACGCCAAAAATATAAAAAGTAATGGCAAAAACAAAAAAAAAACAAAAACAAAAACAATGAGATTGGCGTATATGGGATAAATTATTGCAATATTTGTTGTATTTCACTGCCGGCGAGTAATATATATCGTATTTAACGTCCTTATTATGATTAACAGAGATTATCATTTAAAGACGTGGCGTCCATATGTCGGCAATACTTGTATGCGTGTTACAGATTGTTCCTTATTATGAACGGCACATGACTATATTAAGGTTTGTAGTATAATAGGGTGGTCTGTATGCCCTATATCCTTCCACATAATATTGGGTTGACACATATCAAAGCCAAAAATAATCACTTTGCACAAGTGGCAAAGTTTTGATATTTGGACAGGATTAGAGTAAGTAATAAAGCTCTCTATCTGCTAAATAATTTTGATGGACTGAATATGGACGAAAAGGCCTTTGTTCACAAACGTTAGACTTTTTTTTAAACATAAATATCATCGGTCATTTACTAACTGTTTCAGTAGTTTGTTATTGAGTAAATGGTTCAAACTTTCCTATTTTGTTATTTTATCCAATTTGTACAAAAACTTCATGTCAACTTTATATCAAAGCAGTAGATCTATATATCTGGGTACGTACCATAAGCAAAGGATCTTGCATGTCGTTTTCAAATTAGCATGTCAAATAACTTCCAGGAACATAATCTAAGATATACCATGTATTTCTAGCGGCGGTGTGAGTATACTAGCTACCTACCTGTCTCATTATTGATCAATAATCAATCTAGATTCCTCGATGACTTGGTTTATGATCAGTCACTTTAGGACATAAGTCACTTATTCACCTCACATGTGGAGATTTCTTATTCTTTCATTCAAAGGGGATTTTTTTTAAGTGACATGTTTTGAAAACTGCCAATTAAATGAAAAATAAATCATTTTAACTAATTATCTAACCACGTGAAGTAAATTTTCATTTTATCAATCTTATGATTTTATAAAAAGAGTCGGTGTTCAGATGGAATCCCAGTGGCCAGCCCACGTCACGGAGGTTTTATTCTAAACTAAAGCAAGTTCAGTTCATCTTTGACGCGTATGTTGATCTCAAAAGTGTTAGCAATACTTTATGTTTTAATTTGGGTAAGTTTTTTGTTTAATAGTTCTTTAATTCATAGCAACTGAATGCACGCAGAAAACGATCTTGAATACTGGCGGCAATACCTATATTGTTGAAAGGTTTATTGTTGTGCCACCAAGGAGTGTAAGTGAGTTGTTGGAAAACTGACCAATCAGAATGCTAGGACTGTACGTGTACATAGATTCAAGAAGCGATGACAATAGGTTGCAACGTAACTGCGTTATGCTTAGCCTAAAAGAGAGTAGTTTATCTCTGTAATCGTAATAGAGAAGCATTGCATGCTATTCTACATTCATATGAACATCGCTAAAACAGATATGAACTTATTTTGCTAGATTTCATACTTTTATGTATAAAAGGTCATTTACATCTGTACTATTGCCCCACTGGAACGCGGCATTAGCATTTAAAATAAATATCAAATAGAACTTTTCAAAGTAGAGATTTGGAAAACAGCAATTGCCATTTAACTTTCTGTATTAGCATTGTTATGTTGATAGAAGTGCCAGAACATAGATATTGAAATATAGAATTCCTATACAAATAATTTACAATACTAGTTTAAACAAATAGAATACAAATACAGAGATATGCAATACATTATTAAAACGCACTCATATAAACATTAATTTATTGAATAATGCAACGTTTGATATGTAATGATTATGACTAGTGACCTTGGAATGTACAGATGCTTTGAGTCTGTGCAGTTGTGTTTTATGTTTAGCACAACTTACAGATTGCATGATTTTTTCGTGTATTTTTTAGTTTAAAATCATAGATTTTTGAGAAACAACAAATAGAATGTGTTCCACACTGTTACATTATCAATGTGGATTTTCTTAACAAGACGCCTATGGACTAGGTCATTTGACTCTAAAAGCCTTATACTATTGTAGTATACATACTCAGAATCAAGTATGACGGCACTGTTGGCCATGGCAGCCATCTTGGATTTCGGACTGAGCCTAAAAATAACAACACTTGGTCAGGACCAGAACAGGATTATTTCAGGTTAAGTTAAAACTGAATCCCATATATGGAACTTGAGATGTGGCTTGAAATAGATGATATTCAGGAAAATGCTGATTGCGTAATCATGTTACAAAATGGCCGCCATGGCCACCATGTCATAGTTTTTACGAGGCTGAAAAATAGCAGTGAAACTGGAGAAGCTTAAATAGTGTTTTTCAAGATTGCTGTCTTGGCGGCCATCTTGGATTTCGGAGCGATCAGACAAATAACAACATTTGATTAAGACCATCCATCTCAGGATCATTCCAGACAAGTGTCAGCTCAATCCCACCAGTGGAACTTGAGAAGACGTTTGAAATGTATGCTGTTCAGGAAAATGCTAATTGCGCAATCATGTTAAAAAATATGGCCGCCTTGGCTGCCATGTCTATGGTTTTACGAGGCTGAAAAATAACAACACTTTTTTTGCCAAATGTATGCAGGCACTGTGTACAATGTGCATGGAGATAGCTCGTTATTGTCAAGTAGCCGGTCTATAAATACATATGAATGCATATGTACTACTGGTGATTATCTCCCAACACAAAAATTGATATCAGTTGAATTAAAGAGATTGGAAGGCATAGAAACTGATCAATTACATAAATGATTCATAATCCGTATACTCGATCCGTCCACCTAATCCTCGGAATTGTCTTATAGATCGTAACATAACATCACAAGAATGAATTAAGCCATCGTAACACTAGACGTAAAACTCATGAAAACATTTATCAACGAACCTTTAGTGGTGATTTTTATACCATTTCTCCGTACATATATATACCTGTTCACTGTGGCATCAGTAGTTTCCATCTGTTTCTTGTACCTCGCGGCTTCATCTCTTGCAGCATTTAAAGTCTTCGTATGATAAGTTCGTCCATCTGACAATCTAGATGTTTAAGTCAGTAGAAAGACATTATCAAAAATATAGCTTGTATGCGTTCTACGAATTTTTCAAAATCATAACTAATTCGTAAGGATTCAGAAAATACTGCAGCTTTATTAGATATACAGTAAAACCTGGATATAACGAACTCACAGGGACCATGCAGTTTTTTTCGCTATATGCAAATTTCGTAATATGTATTTCAACATTCAGAGGTGTTGCCAATCGGGAACCGTCGGCACTTTCGTTACGGAAAAACAAATTTTCGCTACAGGCAATTTCGTATCAAGCATATTTATTTGGTAAGAACAAAGAAGGAGATTGCCGGGGATAATTATTTTGTTCGTAATAAGCGAATTTTCGTATCAAACGGGTTCGTATTAGACAGGTTTTACTGTAAGTGCGATGTAGTATAGCTGGATTATTGATTAGTTTCAATTCAAAAAGGAAAAATAATGTATCTCTAAATATATTCAAATCGATACACATATGCGAGCATAAATCCTTTATCATACATAATGACCTGATTGGGATATCACATATCGCAGAAACATTCGTGTACACTTAACTAAAGATCTAAGTGGTCACTTACTGTTTGACTCATACAATGATAATGGACAATCAGATTTGCTTCATAAATTTAAAAATTCATATTTCATGAAATGATTTACACAATTGTTTCAATGTATCCAACTGATTGAAGCCGATATTGCAGCTGTAAGATCCTCATCCCCAAAATTGAAAGTCGCAATCTCAATGAGTATCTCGTATGTCCTCCAAGTGCATTGATAGCAGCTTGACATCGTCGTCTAATGTGATAATTGATAAAATGAAATTCTGAATGGTGTTTTGTCCAATTCTATTCCATCCAGCTATTATGCTTTGCTCTATGATCAGCTGACCAATGTTCTGTTGATGTCCCAATGCCTTCACTTTTATTTTCTAGATGTCCCCACCCCGTTTAATGGGATCTATATCCGGACTGCTATGGAACGCCGACAGGGTCAAAACTCGTACTGCTTATTTTTTTTTTATTCTTATTTGTTATTCTTCATTTCTAATGCTTATATTTCAATTCAATTTCTAATTTCTTATTCTTACCTTCTATACCCAATTCCTAATGCTTATATTTCATTCTAATTTATAGTTATTCTAACGTGATGTTTGTTGTTAGCGATACTGCTTCATTGTATGTATCTACTTTGTATTTCCGTTTGGTCTATTCCATACTTGCTTACGATATAACGCTTCTTTCTTTATTGCAATCTGAATACAAAACAAAATGTTTTCTAACTTCCAAATTTCATTTGATTGTTGTTCTTTTTCTGTATAATTAGCGTTTAAAACAATGCTGACTATTTGATTATTGTTTCCGGTTCCACTACAGTCGACAAGAAATTGTTGTTGTCAAGACAAAATGAATGAAACATAGCACAAAACCGAACGAAAGTTACAATATGAAGTTCCGTATTATGACAACAGGCGTCGCTGTACAGCAAACAGTTGGGGCTGAAAATGTGTATCCCGTACTGATCCCGAGCTCGGAGTCCCAGCCCGCGTATTAGTTATTTTCGTTTTTCTCCTCAGCGGCTAAAGTGTTGTTTTGAAATGCCGATACACAAAGAGTCGACACGTGTAATACAACACTATGTGGATATAGGTACACGTGCAGTACAAAGCGATAACAGGAAAAGGCGTGAAAGTCATGGTTGGCTGAACACGACACGATAGGGACCGTACAAATATAAAAGTGTCTTCTTAGAACTTTGGTTAAGTGTATATTGAAATCTTTACAGTAAAATTGAAACATGAATTAATAACTCAAAAATGTTCACCGCATTGTAAAAACGTTTCGAAATTTTGATAATTTCATTTCCGCCATATCATATATATTTATATATATATAATTGCACACTACACTTTTACTTACAACTTATTGTCTTCCTGAAGTGCTCTGATACTCTTCTTTAACTCTTCTATATCCTTTTGAAGCGATGCATAGTTTCTAACTTCTTTCCTTTCACCAACCTGAGAGCTAGCACTATCATGACAATAGAAAGTAGTGCAAGAGGGACCTCGTGAGTCAATACTTCCTCTTCTTGCTCTTAATGAGTTATCTGATTCTTCCTCATCTTCTAATTCATGTTCAGATTTTGGCATTTTTTCCAGTTCCGTCTGTCTAGTTTTTCTACCCGAAAAACGCTTAATGTACAGCAAAATATGTATTATATATTTATATCTTCATTGTTCTTGGACACCGTAACATGATAGTCTAAATACGAAACAAATATAAAGCACAAAAAAATATAAACAATCTGAATGCAAACAATTAATTAATATATGAGGCATTATGAAATATAAAACCATCCACACCGATATATGTTAGAACAATGATAAATTAACCCATAGTTCCCAAACGTTACTGATCGTATTTTTGTGCTGGCACCTTGAGTCTGTTTAATATTGATTTCATATTTACCAAAACCCAGCAGAATCTTGTGTTCAGTATACTTATATTTCACAAGCGGTTGAACGCAAGACCTCCCAAACGTAGTTGTCCAATGTTTTTACCTGTTCGCCAAGACGATACCTCAGGCTCATGCTTTCTAATTCAGATGATGATGAAAATAATACAATATCTTTCCTAAATCGAATGGTACTAGATTTGTTTGTATTGCAGCCAATTATGGTGCAGAAATTGTCCTATGTATATGAAGCATGGGATATGGCATTAGTGTTATACCTTAATGGCGTAAAGACCAGTGTCCTCTCAACATGTCCAATAATATCATTGTTACTTATAAGTATTAGATGTGATACAACACACATTGGTTATGCATTTTTAACTGGTCCTCAATATCAATGGTATATATAATGGCATGAATTTTCAAGTAACGTTGTAGTTGAAATAACCACAATCCACTTAATTCTGTAGTAATATTCCACGAGGTTTTCAGCAATATGATAGTTAGCTTCTGGACTCGTTATTTAGTGTTTTCAAACGAATATTACCTTGAACGCTATTGATATTGTACGATTGCGAAGTGAAGGCTATTCATAGTTGTTTTTGATAGTGCCTCACATTTGAACTTTAGAACAGGGTTCTGTAACGTGGCCGAAAAATACAAGAGTCTATAGCAAGAGCTGTTGTAGAACAAAATAGCTCGTCTCGCAAATGTTTGTCAATAAATAATCAAAATACATATAAATTATAGAGACATGTGATAATGTTTTTCAACACTTGCACCAAAACCCCCCAAAAATATTTTAGTTCGACTCCTGGAGGAGATAGTATAACCTTGTAGGGACCCCAATACCAATATCAGTATGCCTTTCAACACTTCACCAATATGTTAATTTTAGAAAACCAACGCCTTCGCCGACGCTGGGTGACATTAGCTCTCCCTCTTCTTCGAAGAGACGTGCTCAAAATGGTAGTTGCTTCTCCTACTTAAAGATCGTTGTCAGTTTAATATGACCGGAAGGGCTGTCTTGCTTAATGTCTTTGACAGTATGCTTTAGAGAGGTATCACTATAAAATCAACATCAGATTCGTACTATCACGGAGATTATCACGAACATAATGTAGCCTCCCAAAACACATACACATGCATTGCACACATACAGGCTATCATACCCCATCCTTGTTAATAATGTATATAAACGATAGAATTGCCAATTTTGACAGCGTTTTCCATTTTGTTTTTGTTTTTTTGCTTTTTGTTGGGTCATTCTGCAATTGATCTCGTAACTTCTACTAACAGAGATCTTAAAAATAATCCAAAACTGGGCTGAAAATTTCAAATCTAATTCTGATCAAACGAAAGCACTATTAATTTAGTTTGAAATAATGTTAATATCAAATATCATAAGCATCTGGGCATTTTCCTAGATACTAGCTGTAAATAGACTCACAATGTTGATAATATCTGTAAGGATGTTAATAGGGGCACTTCGCAGCTATTTAAATGATAATCTCTTCATTGCTAATCTAATCAACTCTCATTTTTTGCGTGTGGGTATCCTGAGGAAAATGCTCATCATTTCTTTCTTTTTCTTTCTTTGTTCCTTTTTTATGCAGAAGATATGATAATCAACGATTTCAAAAGTGAAGAAAATACAAAACACATATATTTGCCTCTAAGCTACTTCTCCAGTGAAAACAAATATGTATTAATATATTTCCCACATTATGTATATGAAGTACTCGCAGGTTTTAATATGGTAAAGTATTTGTGTCTGTTTATCAGTCCTCTTTTCTATTCAAATTTAGTTTGTCTGAATTTATAGATATAACTAAAGTTTATATTTCCCAAGTAACTAACCTGTGTGAGTGCAGATGTGAGTGTGTGAGTGCGATCTTTCCTACCTACATAGTTCCACTTAAAAAGGTACGCAATATAGTCATGTAGTGGTTTGTTTGTTTGTTTGTTTTTGTTTAACGTCCTATTAACAGCCAGGGTCATTTAAAGGCGTGCCAGGTTTTGGAGGTGGAGGAAAGCCGGAATACCCGGAGAAAAACCACCGGCCTACAGTCAGTACCTGGCAACTGCCCCACGTAGGTTTCGAACTCGCAACCCAGAGGTGGAGGGCTAGTGATAAAGTGTCGGGACACCTTAACCACTCGGCCACCGGGGCCCCTCATGTAGTGGGCCATCCAGTTATAGTCGGTGCATTGGTAACCAATATTCAAGAAAGGATATAATTCAAAGAAAACTGTCATTTAGTACATGATGTGAAACATCGGAACAGCAGAAAGATTAGAATAGTGCAAGGACCTCTATGTACCATTTGCATGACAATTATTGTACATTGTACTATATCTATATGTGTTTGTCCTAAGACAAGTTTCAACCTTAAGGGTGGCGATTGGATTTGTTGCCAGTGATTCTTTCTGTTTATAGACATATTACCATTTCAAGAGTGATTGAAACAATTATTGAAACTATTAAATGTTCTATCGAGTGAACCTATACTTCTTTTTTCAATTACTCAAGTAGTTTTAATTCCTGTGCTGCCATGTGAATTTGCATATGTATTGTTGACAATTTATCAAAGGCACTATCTAAAAGTTCATAATATGTTTGACTGTGTAACAGCCAGGTAGGTTGATTTTAAAGGTCGTTCAATCCAGGATCACTTGACTCTCAAAGTATTTCCTCAATGTCCTTATCTGTTCTCCGGAACGATTCTTCAGTCTGTCGATTTCTAATTTAGCTTCCTCGATGTCCATACCTGTTATCCGGAACGATTCTTCAGTCGGTCGATTTCTAATTTAGCTTCCTCGATGTCCTTACCTTTTCTCCAGGAAGATTCTTCCGTCTGTCGATTTCTAATCTAGCTTCCTAAATGTCCTTACCTTTTCTCTAGGACGATTCTTCCGTCTCAGGGTGTGTGTGTGTGTGTGTGTGCGTGCGTGTGCAGATGTGCGGATGTGTTAATTGAATGACAGTGTATATTTGCATGTAAGGAAGGATGTATGTGTTTTTCTAATTGATGATCAGTTTAAAAAGATACAAATTAACTTACATTTATAAATATGTTTAGTGTCTTCATTAATTAATCAATACAACAAATATTGATACCTGTAAATGATAATGACTATTTCTAATGATGTGGTGGTGATGATGTTAATGAGTAATTAATGGGTGTGATGGGAATGAATAACAGATGGATGATGTTGAATCAGTGACTGATAGTTGATTAATGAAAATGATGACTTATATTTATAAAGATGATGTTGATGATTTTATTGATGATGATGATGATGATGATGATGATGGATGAAGGTGAGAATTGGACATGATGATGATAATGATTCTTCCGTCTATCAATTTTAAATTTGGCTTCCTAAATGTCCTTACCTTTTCTCTAGGACGATTCTTTAGTCTGTCGATTTCTAATTTAGCTTCATCAAGGCGATGTTCTGCATCATCTCTTTCACGTGCTAATTTGTTAACACGTGTCTTCAACTCCTCTATCTCTGTCGATTTCGTTTTCGGCCAAGGCAGATCTAGTTGCTTAAAAAGATATCTTCAATTCAAATGAATGATGTTAAAAGAATGAAATATGTATTTATTCATTTGAAATTATACAAGTTGATATCTGATGTGATCTATATAATAAGAAAAGGCCTTCTAAATACAATGGATGTAACAGAAGATAAAGCTAGAGGATTATGCTTTCCTTTTAATACATTTAGGAATATCATACAAAAGAAAGCTTTCAGTTTTCAGTATACCATTTTTATATAGGATAAATAAATCAAAGATTTGCAGGGCTTGCTTGAGGTTGGAAGTCCTGTTAAAAGCTATGGTATTATAAAGACAATATCCAGGGATACTTGAACGAATGATAATATGAATTAACCTTACAATATTGGTAATATTGGTAATAGTAAGATGTGTTTATACGTGCAACGTGGATTCTAATGAGAGCCAGAAGTTTGTTTGGTGTTGCATATATATGATGATTATATAAGACTAATTTCTTAGTTACATTATATCATTACATATTTTATTTGCGGGGTTTGTAAATTACTTTACAAGTGCCATACTTATAAGCCTATGTTGGGGATACGAATATTTGTTCAAAAACTTAGACACAGTTCATGCAACATTGGTTTGATGAAAAAGTTTTAAGGCAGTACGCCAAGCACATATCGCAAGAACTAAAATATCTGAACATCAACAATTCGTTATACGAAATCACTTTGACATAACATATCAATAATCTTTGCATATTATTAATAAAACATTTATCATAAAAATCTATGACCTTGACTGTGTCTGAAACGTGAGTGCTCGACCTCTATAAGATAATTCAGTTGTATAATTAACACCCTTGAACGTTTGTAATAAAATGTCTTAAGATAAACCCAATACAGCATAGATAAAGCACTGATAAACACTTGTTCACAGACGGACAGACAATTTAAACCGTACCGTACTGTCAGGCAGTAGATTCTTACCTGTCTATATTCATCCACGACACAAAGTAATTTATTGGCCTGGCCTAAATAATCAGAGTTGTCTTTCTCAAAGTGCTTGCCCTTTTCCCATTTCCTATGAAGCTCCTTACAGTCTTTGACGGTATCTTTAAGTTTGTTCAAAGTGTTATTGACGTCATCGGCTTTAATTTCTCTGTTATCAAAAAAAGTCAGATAAAACATCAATGTTCAACTTTTAACAGCATTTATGACCAAGAGTATGTGCAATCACGACAAAATGAGCAGCTCAATAACAGTGCTTTGATTGTTCGCTATCCTCGTCACTTGTTGACAAATGTTCAGTGTTCAACGCACAAGGATTAGGTGCATTCGGATCAATAATATAAAAGAATCAAAGGGCCTGTTTCCAGTAATGTTAATTCTCCATAGGAGCCTGCCCCCGTATAATTTCTTATCTAGCTCAACTACAGTTTTTTTCTTTTCCGAAGAATAATTTTACACCTTTCCGACACCCAGATTTCATAATGTCAGTGAAAATGTATTTTTATACATTTGTCATTTTGAGCATCAAAGACATAAGGTCGTACATAAAAGAAGGTTATCTCGAAATTCTAATTCGCAACATAGTATAAATTTCTTTTGATAAATATTTCCAAAACATCGTGTTTATTCATAAAACGTAAAACAAAAATTTTCTCGGATGAAAATGCACTTGCAGAGACACAATTATGAAGAAAAATGCCATAAAATTGCAATTTTATCCCGTTATATAGTTTTGGATGCAAATTTCCATCACAAAATCGGATAGATAGAGCTTTACTTGTTTCACATGTGTACCAAAAATCAGCTAATTCCATGTGGTGGAACGTTCTCATATCACCGCCTGAATGTGGTTGTAAATTGAAAGAAAAGGGGAAATGAGTAACAACCTTGTCTGAAACCCTGTTATATAGCTTATTATATACAAAATTTTATATTGAATATCAATTATATTTTATATTATATTTTCATGACAGTTTTATGATATCTAACGACTAAATAAACAGTATCGATATAAAGATTTACACTGAGGACACCCTGATACATGAATACTGTTCTATCTCAAGTTGTCCTCTTTTGAATTTTCTGATCGTGTGGCCTTGTACATTTATCCGTACCTTCTTGTCTTTGTCTATACGTTTACGGAATCATTGACTCGACGCTAGCTATTCTTGTCTCACTTTCCTTGTTTGATTGTCCCATCTCCAAAGCGTTGTGGCTCTGCCAGTGTTGGGACCCTGACTTGTCTCACTTTCTTTGTGCCTGCCGACCACGCCACATCCAATAGATAGATTATCCATATGAAATACTTTATTTTGTTCTAAGTAATCAATCACTTCTGCGCTTCTTGGAGGTATTGAATGTGATTTATCATATTGTCTTGTTATTTTGTGTAATTAGTTGTTCGTTATTTATCACACATGTTGATGATTTTTCCTCTCATCAATAGCATATTACGTACTGTTTAATAGGATAAAAATTGGTTTGCATCCAACGCCCATAAAAGGGTGTATTCTCTAAAAAACAGTTTTTGTGTCTAAAATGTTATCATCGAAAATGGCATTTTTGAGATTGTTTCTTCCATAAAACAGCCAAATGGCGCGATGGAAACATGATTTTTTTGTCACAATCATGCCATGAATGTATTCTTTACGGTGACCATCATTTGATTAGATTTTCATTAATGTTTTACATAACATGCACATTTTATCAACACTTAGACAGCTTCTGAAAGGTACAACTTTGTGGAGCCATAAAAAACAAGTGACCTAAATCTGTATACTTTATAGATTTGTGACCACAACGGCATGGGCAATGCACCACCAACAGGAAATTTGAATCAGAGAAGGGGCCATTTTGGAAACAGGCCCTTTATTTTATTTACTCCAATTTGGTAATAAACAAATTTGTAAATCAATTGGAGAAGCAATAACGATTTCATATCAACTGCTCAAAGGTGTTCAACCAAAAAATTCAGCAAAACATTAAAATTGATGTAATTTATATGGTGTGTTGATATTTCAATAGTACAATGTAATGATTTATTTCAAGTTTTGTTGAAATGATATTGATACTTTTTGAGAAACAAAGCCAAATCGTCTAGATTCCCTTAATTCCAGAGTCACCGGACCGTAAGATCTGGATGATATTCCGTGAATGAAAACTGTGTTAAGATGTCCCATATTTACGAAAACATTTAAGAGCAATGTTGATGATTCCGCCGTTGCCGGAAAAGTAACACCATAGATACAGAGTGTATCTGTCTCGCTTCTTGACTTCGCGGCTGCCCTGCAGGTAGGGCGTAAGAATTGTACCTGCTGCCCCCATTGCATGGTCGTAAGAGACGACTATATTTGGGATCTTATCTTTTCTCTTCTTTCTTAACAACTTTCTTCTTCCTAACGTCTCCCTTGACAATGCCTCACTTTTGGCCTTTAGTTGAGCGTTCGCCGCTGTGAGGAAGGCTTTGGGTTCTGTCCCCTAGCCGAGACATACCAGAGTCTTTAAAAATGGTAGTTGCTACTTCTGCTTAGCGCTCAGCATATTTGGAGTTTGAGACTGGTTCGCCCGTTGTCAGTATAATGTGACCGGATAGGGTGTGCTGCTAGGTGTCTTCGGCAGTATGCTTCAGTGAGGTAGCACTATAAATCGGCAAAAGTTCCGGCCTATCACAAGGAGACTTAACACGAACATATCGCAGCCTCCCAAAACACACATGCGCACTCACCACACACATGCATGTCGCACGCACGGGACGCTGTCCTTAAATGACCTTATCTGTTAATAGGACGTTAAACAAAATAAACCAAAACAAACCAAATCTTGACTTCGCGGCTGGCGCGGCGAAAATGTCTATATACTGAACGTCAATTTAAATGTTATGTCGATAATTTGAATTATACAAGAACTTAAGGGTGATATTTAGTTGTGGCAGTCTGAAGTTGGTTCCGAGTTCCGAGCTCCGAGTTCCGTTTAAGAGAAACTGAAATACTATGTATTAGCTTTATTGGTTTTGGTCCCAGTTACGAGTTCCGTTAAGAAAAACTGAAATACTATGTATTAGCTTTATTGGTTTCGGTCCCAGTTCCGAGTTCCGTTTAAGTCAAACGGAACTCGGAACCAGCCGTTTAACCA
This sequence comes from Pecten maximus, assembly GCF_902652985.1. NCBI lineage: Eukaryota > Metazoa > Mollusca > Bivalvia > Pectinida > Pectinidae > Pecten > Pecten maximus. Next base: position 19,233,278 of record NC_047020.1, read on the forward strand.
GTTCCGAGTTCCGTTTAAGAAAAACGGAACAACTATGTATAAGCTTTACGGGTTTTGGTCCCAGTTCCGAGTTCCGTTTAAGATAAACGTTTATGGGTTATATTTTTGTATTTTACTATGCTGAAAAACAAAACAAAAATGGAGACGATTTGTCAACAAGAATACAAGTTATCACACGGAAACAAACGTATGAATATATTTGATATTTTCAGTAGCAGATCATGTGAGCTCTGACTTACAAAACTCAAATGTAATCCCAAGCATCCCCTCCTCGCGGGAACAAAGCAATATGTCTCTCCGAAACTTACGTGGGAGACATAATTAATGGTTATCATTTATCCGATTTATTTATATGAATAATTCCATTATTGATATCATTAATTCAAGGAATAAAGTGATATCAATACGAATTCTTGATATAATTTATTCATTAAATGATATCATAAATTAGAATTCATGATATCGTTAAATATTTTTTGGGTATTTTAAAAAATCCCGATGTCGGATTGGCAAAGTTACGTTCAAGAATTCAGGGGTAATTACAGATATAGCGGAGAAAGGAGTTGTGAGGGTTAAAAGGGTGTCTTCTGTTGTTGGACAGATCATTTCTATGTCATATATCTTGGGTAACGTCATCTTCGCTAACCAAGGGTTACTCTACGCAAAGCTCCATTTCACAAATGGAGCTTAGCGTAGGGGTTAAATGGAGCTTAGCGTAGTATAACCCCTTGGTTAGCGAAGATGGGGTAACGTTGTCTACATAATGACAAAATGTTTGAGTATGGACGTGGCTTTGTCCCCTTCGTGGAACGCCGACATAGTCTTGTCGGGTCAAAGTGTTGAACAACTCAAGTTTTGGGACAAATCTGTTAGCGAAATTAATGAGAAAAAGTTCATTAATGATAATTCCTGTCAATCTATTGTTTTTAGCAACGTGAGTCATACAGGATACGGCGGGTACGTCATGAATACCCCTATGGGTACTTCACACGGTATGTGGTCCGAGGTTGAAGCCGGTAGGAGTTCTACCTGGCGAGAACTGTCCACTGTGGACAGGGTTATGACATCGATGTTGCACGTCTTTCGGGGTAGACGGGTCAGATGGTACACGGAAAATAAGAATGTTGTATCTATTGTAAACAAGGGCAGTATGAGGGCCGACTTGCAGAAGGTTGCGTTATCTATATTTTACACCTGTTTAAGAAATTGTATATCAATTGATATCGAGTGGGTTCCGAGAAACGAGAATGAAAAGGCAGATTTCATAAGTCGTACTGTCGACTGTGATGACAGGGGTGTTTCCAGTGATATTTTTCAGTTTTTAGATACCCTTTGGGGACCCCACGAGATAGACTGGTTCGCCAGCGATAACAATAACAAGTTACCTGTGTATTTTTCAAGGTATTGGAATGTGGGGTCGTCCGGTATGGATGCGTTTACAGCCGATTGGCAAGGTATAAACGGGTGGTATGTTCCACCAGTATGCATAGTGCTAGCAGCTATTCTCGTCGCCAAGGCAACACAAAAATCTCATACGCGTTTTGATTATTACGATGTTGATACACTTGTACACATAAATACGATATTTTCAAGGTAAAATATTCATTTATACGACATATTTTTGATATTGTAAAATAAAAACTATCCATATAAACAGAGACATATATACAGAGAGATTGGTAACTCTCTATTTGCCCTTGTGTTAACCAGGGACGTATAATAAGATATATATATATATATATATATAGTCTGATTATAGAACTGGGGTAGGCATGGTGTCTTATAGGACTCCAGGTAGACTCGGAGTCCACTTGGAGTGCACTCCAAGTTTACCTGGAGTTCAAATGGAGTGCACTCGGAGTGCACTTGGGTGTAACCTTTAGTCTACACTCAACTGTATTTACAATAATGCATTTATTACAGTAAAAAAAAATAATAAACTGCTACATAAACAAGACCATATTCCATAAGTATGATAGTTTATGGTAAATGTGGTAACTTTTGTAGTGGCCTAGATAAAACGATGAGCGTTTTGTGTGCGTTTAAAATTGACGATGTTTTGGTCTGACGTAATGGCTGCTTAATTACAAAACTTGGACATGTCGATAGGACCCAGTGGATTTTCGAAAATACGGATAAATGACAACAATGTGTATGATCAATAAGACTATATCCCATAAGTATGATAGTTTTTGGTTAATGTGGTAACTTTTGTAGTGGCCTACATAAAACGAGGTGCTTTTTGTGTGCGTTTAAAATTGACGATGTTTTGGTCTGACGTAATGGCTGCTTAATTACAAAACTTGAACATGTCGAATAGGACCCAATGGATTTTCGAAAATACGGATAAATGACAACAATGTGCACGGACTATAAGACTATATCCCATAAGTATGATAGTTTTTGGTTAATGTGGTAACTTTTCTAGCGGCCTAAATAAAACGATATGCTTTTTGTGTGTATTTAAAATTGATGTTTTGGTCTGACGTAATGGCGGATTAACCAGGACATGTCGAATAAGTTCCAGTACATCGATACACACATGCGCAAAGCCCGATTTACCTGTGCTCGCGTGTGTTTGATAGGGCGCAAGGCGCTCTCGATAAGGGATGTGATGGAACCACAGTTACCGCGCTTATTTGTGAGTTTAGAGTTACTTGCCCTTGTTTTTGTTGTTTCCGCCTAAGAGCGGCATGGTTGCAGCATGGCGAGATCAATTCCTTAAACCTAGCTATTTTGTGGCCCCACACGTTGTAAGTGAACATATTTCTAGTATTATATGTAATAAGAATGTTTCATGATTATGTTGAAGCTGTCTACAAGATGCATATTCAATATTTTTGATGCTATCAACAAATTAGACCCTGTGTCGATTTGACAGCGGATAGTGTCGTCTGCCATGTTGATTTAAAATACCTGTCATTACCATCCAAAATGTATAACCGCTATAGTCCAAGTGACAGCTCGTTGTTTGTATCATATATGAGTTTATTACCTTTATTATGGCATTATATATACTATATAGGCCTTATTGTTTTACATATGTCAATACACACATAGGAATGTAACTATGCAAATTGTGACTAGTTGAGTAGTGTATAATGTAATACACAAGTCAATGGTGGTAATACACAGGTTATTTTCACTTTTATTATATTTTCAAGTTGCCATATATATACTTGGCTGTTGTAATTTAGAGATAATGATTTTAGTTATAAACTCTGAGTTTTCTAGAAAATATGCTCTTACTATTAGAGATTGCATCATACTGCACTTTTGAGTGCAAGTTTAGAGCAGGAATAAGTTGTGTCTGTTTATGAGACAGATGTTGTGTCAGGTAATAAGGTAGTTGAAGTTTTGTTATGTTTTTTTAAACAAGCCTCATACATTGAGTTGATTACTAGGATATTACATCAATGTTTAATTAGTGCCAAATGATTCAGATTACTCATTGTAATTAGTCAATGTTAGCAAACCGTACAACCTGTATCTTGGATACATTGTTTTATGTAACAAATAACTCATAGTAATTGTAACTTTGTTTCAATTGCAGGGTTTACTATTTAGTATACAGTATACTGTTTATAGAACTATGTACTCAACGCATTTCTGGAACCTTGGTAATAAAGAGTGACTACAGTACAAGGTGCTTTGCTCTGTTATTATAAGCCGGAACAGTAAACCAACGTGACAACCGTCATAACAATGGCTTCATTATGGGATTCCACGTTGCAGGAGCAACGCTTGACAGCCAGCACGGAAACGGAGAGATCTCGCCGTCCAAGAACCCTCACAGAAGGAGGTAACCAGTTGTATGAAGCTACTGTGCAGAAAGGTACTAGTAAGCTGATCCATCATAGAAAGATAATCGAGGATATTATCATGGACTTCGAGTCGATCAAAGATCGTCCAGAGATGATTGAAACACACCAACAACGCCTAAGAGAAATTTATGATGAGTATCTACATGAAGTGAAATCATTAATTAGGTACCTAACCTACATAAACTCTGAGGCGAGCAGTAGAGAGAAGACTGCGCAGGAAATTATTCATTTGAAAGTATTTCATAGAGTTGACAATGTATATAAGGAAATGACAAGGGTTCTCGAGGAGTCAGTAGGAAAAAATAAAATAGAAACACCAGCTGAGGCCCGTTCTCGCACACCTAGCTTGAAAAGCAGTTCAAGGACAAGTTCAAGGACAAGTTGTAGTAGCTCGTTGCTAGCTCGTCAGAGAGTAAAGTTGGGGGCAGCGAAAACTCGGCTAACATTTACTCAGAAGGAGAAAGAACTACAGAGGCAACAAGCTCACAAGGAAGCAGAAGCTCTCAGGCAGAGAGTACATTACGAATCAGACCTTCAATATTTGAGATCTCAGCAAGCCGCAGCTGAAGCTCAAGCAGAACTTGATGCCATGTGTGAACAGTTAGAGGATTACGATAATGTCTCAAAACGAGGCTCGTTGCCCCTTCCTGCAATGGATTCTAGGGAACGGACTGAAAAGTATGTAAAAGAACACAGTCAGACAGGAACACACGAAAGATCCAACAGAGTTGAGGAAGTCAATGTTGACACTGCCTTTAACCATAACCATTATCAAAGTCTACCTCAGCACACAGAGCAAACATCTAGACCTGTCGCAGGCATCCACATTGATAGTCGTTCAAATTCTGGACCTACAAGAATCGGTTAGATCCTGACGCACCCAGCTTTCTCCCAGAGAAACACGAGTATTCAGACTTTACAAAGTACTTATTGCGCAAGGACCTGCTCCTTCATAGGTTCACTGCCTTTGATGATAAACCAGAAAACTTTGGGATATGGAAGGCGACTTTCCAATCCGTTGTTAAGGAACTCTGTGTTACTCCTAATGAGGAGTTTGATCTGATAGTCAAATGGCTTGGACCCGAGTCAAAGAAACATGCGTTAAGTTTGAGAGCATCAAATACTACGAACCCAGCCAATGGGCTAAGGAGGCTGTGGGAGCGTTTACAGGAGAGATATGGGTCACCTGAGATGGTGGAATCTAGCCTAAAAAAGAAATTGGAGAAATTTCCCAAATTAAGCAAAAGGGACAACAGTAAGTTATATGACTTGTCTGACATTCTATCAGAAGTGGAATCGGTGATGGAAGACCCTCTATATGCAGGATTACTTGGCTATTTCAACACTTCCTCAGGAGTCCTTCCTATTGTAGGAAAATTACCTCACCATCTTCAAGGGAAGTGGACAGTAAGGGCTGCCAAGTACAAGAAAAACAATGGTGTGGCTTTTCCCCCATTCTCACAATTCGTTATCAGAGAAATGAGTTCAATGCTCAATGACCCAGGCCTTGTGTGCAAGGAGACAACTGGTACACATGCGAGATTTCAGTCGAACATTCGTGTTGCTAAGACACAAGTTGCTAAGACACAAGTATCTGATAGCGAGGACGCTGATAATTGTAAGCAAAATAAGAAGCAGTGCCCCGTGCACAACACTTAAATCATTAATCAATGCTGATCTTTCAGACAGAAATCTTTATCGGAGCGCAGGCGCCTTGTAGAGACCAACCAACCAATTGTTTCCCCATAGACCTTAGTGTTAACGTTTTGGATTATTTCATTCAAATTCTTGAATTGAATATGACGATTATGGTTTATAACAAAAGTTTAGGGTCTGATATAACACCTAATCAAAAAAAAAAGTTGGGTCCTTCAGCTCAAATTTTCTCCAGGGTAGCCATTTTGAAAATAGGTGAATTTCGCAGTAAAAATTCTCAAAAATCTTAAATGTTTACCTGTTTACTATTATTACGTGAACTTTTGGGAAAAAAACCAATCGGACTTAAGAAATTTATATCAACATTTCTTATTGATAGTTACCTATCAGGCTACATATCTATTTTCTCACTTCATAACATACTGGCCAATCAGTGGCTGCCAGACATTTTATCCTTGGCTCAACGTTCTATACACAGGGGCTGTTTCAAAAATATATTTTTTCAATTGGTTGGTTGTTCCCTATAGCATCTTTCACATTTTTCAAAGATAACTTTTCTGGAACAGGATAGAACCATAGGATATGCTATCAAAATATGCAGTGCCTGACTGCAAGTCTTAGGCTGGTAGGTTGATTCTTCTATTGGTACCGGATATGAAATTCTTAAGAGAAAACCACATTAAAATTGAGTTAATTTTGAAATGTAAATTTTAATATCTTGATAAGCTTTGAATTTAAAGTGATGGCTTTTGGTTAATAGCCAAGTATAGAAATCGTGCTGCTCAGAAATATAAACAAATAAGATATAGAATAAAGATCAGGGGGAGATAACTCAATGTTGTTATCTCCTCCACCCCCTAATTTCTGGTCTTTTTGTAAAAAATGAAGAAAAAAAGGCCGAACGAGAAAAAAAATTAGGAGTGGAGCCATTATTTAGATAAAAGAGTCGAAAGACAGACACAGAACACGGAACCGGGCAAGTGACAACAAAAAATAACCAGATATATCACCAAACACTGAACTGGGGTAGTGACAACAGAACAACCAAACATATCACCGAATACCGGATCGAGGTAGTGACAACAGAACAACCAGACACACACCCACACATTGAACCGGGGTAGTGCCAGCAGTACAACCAGCATACCACCGTACCCCGAGCCACGATATATACCGCTACAATTGAAATATAGAATGTATGTCCGTATCTGTCCGGTCTATGGTCCTCCTTGTAACACTACATGTGTCATATTTTCATCATCAATCCCCCCTGAATCTCAATTTCTCCCTAAATTCTGCTACAATGCCTCCAAGATGAGAATCCCGTCCGAAAATGTGCTAGTCGGTCCCATCATCTGGTTTCCAGGGACGCTAGATGGCACAAAATGTCATATGCGGTAGCTATATGTAGAGATCAACCAACCAATTGTTTCCCCATAGACCTTAGTGTTAACGTTTTGGATTATTTCATTCAAATTCTTGAATTGAATATGACGATTATGGTTTATAACAAAAGTTTAGGGTCTGATATAACACCTAATCAAAAAAAAAGTTGGGTCCTTCAGCTCAAATTTTCTCCAGGGTAGCCATTTTGAAAATAGGTGAATTTCGCAGTAAAAATTCTCAAAAATCTTAAATGTTTACCTGTTTACTATTATTACGTGAACTTTTGGGAAAAAAAACCAATCGGACTTAAGAAATTTATATCAACATTTCTTATTGATAGTTACCTATCAGGCTACATATCTATTTTCTCACTTCATAACATACTGGCCAATCAGTGGCTGCCAGACATTTTATCCTTGGCTCAACGTTCTATACACAGGGGCTGTTTCAAAAATATATATTTTCAATTGGTTGGTTGTTCCCTATAAGCGAGCACGGGATATGTTTTCGTTGTTGCGAATCGAACAATCATATATTTAAAAACTGTAAAGTGTCGATCAAGTGAAAAGAGTGTAACAGCGAACAACACCCTACCGCGCTTCATCCGAGGAACGATACTTTATCTGTACAAAGGAACACCCCGAACAAGTTTGGTAAGAGCGACAGTGAAGGTTCGAGCCAGCATGGCGGGGAGAAAGATGGTGGCGTGGTAAACAAGTGTACCCGTGTGTGTGGAAGGGAGTTCAGTGGAAGGTCATGTTCTAAAACCATACTAGTAAAAGTTCACCCTACGGACAGACCAGATCAAGCTACATACATGTATGCTATCTTGGACGATCAAAGTAACCGTACGTTATGCCGAACGTCTTTTTTCAACACTATGAACATTCCAGGAGGGAATATGGAAACGTATACACTTGTTTCCTGCAGCGGTAACATTCATACCGAAGGAAGATGTGCAAGTGGATTTTCGGTTTCATCCATAGGAGGAAATTTTACGGTACAGCTATCCAGTATACTAGAGTGTGCGCAAATTCCAGACAACCGTTCAGAGATACCCACCCCAGAAGTGATCGCGCATCATCGTCACTTAAAGGATGTCGACATACCACCCTTAGACCCAGAATCTGAAATTCTCCTGCTAATAGGTCGTGATGTGCCAGAGGCCCACCACGTCCGCGAACAGATAATTGGTCCACCAAATTCACCATTTGCCCAGAGGATAAATCTTGGTTGGGTAGTTATAGGTAGAGTCTGCCTTGGATCAACCCATCCTCCAGACCCGTTAGACATCTCTGTTCTTAAGACAAGTATATTGAGAGATGGGCGTCCTACATTGTTTCCTCCATGTGACAATCAGTTTAATGTGAACATTATTCGTGAGGAATCAAACATCGGACAAGACGTGTTTAGACAAACACAGGATGACAACAAAGTTGACTTGTCTATAGAAGACAGAGAGTTTCTCAAACTTATGGACAAAGAGTTCGTGAAGGACAGTCAAGGTAAATGGACAGCTCCATTGCCCTTCCGTGAACCACGCCCTAGACTACCTAATAACAGGCACCAGGCCTTGAAACGTGCTCAGATCCTTGACGCATCTCTACAGAGGAATCATATCAAGCGCGATCACCTTGTTACCTTCATGAAGGGAATCTTAGATAATGGACACGCAGAAGTGGCTCCTCCACTTACGGGGAATGAGGAGTGCTGGTACTTGCCACTTTTCGGCATTTATCATCCTAAGAAACCTGATAAGATTCGGGGAGTTTTTGATTCATCAGCAAAACATGGAGGGATAGCACTGAATGAGGTTCTGATGAAGGGCCCTGATTTGACCAACAATCTCCTTGGTATTCTCTTAAGATTCCGGAAGGAAGATGTGGCTATTAGTTGTGATGTAGAACAGATGTTCTATTGTTTTGGGGTCCGAGAAGATCACCGTGACTATCTTCGCTTCCTGTGGTATGAAGACAATGATCCAGCAAAGAGAATGATAGAGTACAGGATGTGCAAGCACGTTTTTGGAAATAGTCCGTCGCCTGCTGTGGCTACCTATGGGCTTCGCAAGACTGCTCAGGAGAGCAAGAATGAATGGGGCAGTGATGTTTGTGATTTTATTGAAAACAACTTTTATGTGGACGACGGACTGAAGTCAGTTCCCACTGCTCAAGCGGCAATTAGTTTGCTGAACAGGACAAAGCAGGCTTCTGGTAGAGGAAACATCAGACTCCACAAATTTACGTCGAACTGCACGGAAGTTCTCAACGCTATGCCTCCAGAGGACCTTGCCAGTGATCTTAGAAAGATTGAAATCGGCATTGATTCCCTTCCTACTCAGCGTAGCCTTGGTCTTTGCTGGATACTGGAGACTGACGTCTTTACATTCAATATACCTACAGAGTCCAAACCGTACACACGTCGTGGAGTTCTATCTACTATAAATAGTTTGTACGACCCCCTCGGGTTTCTTTCTCCAGTGACAGTACAAGGTAAAATCCTTCTTCGAAACATGGTAGCAGGGACAGTCGACTGGGATCAACCACTACCAGATGAATTTAAAGAAGTATGGGAACAGTGGGACACTTCTATTCAGGAGCTGGGCACATTCCAAATACCCCGCAGGTATCCTACACATATCGATACTTCGACAGAGCTTCACATCTATTCAGATGCTTCCGAGAAGGCGATTTCAGCTGTGGCTTATCTCAGATCGGATAATGACATTCATCAACCTCGCTATGGTTTTGTGATGGGAAAGTCAAAGGTTGCTCCTCGTCACGGTCACACTATACCACGCTTAGAATTGTGCGCTGCTGTCATGGCAGTGGAGATAGCAGAAACTCTCACGGAGGAATTACCTTTACCTCGAGAACATGTTTCCTTTCACACAGATAGTAAGGTGGTACTAGGATACCTGAACAACCGTACGCGTCGCTTCTTCGTGTATGTGGCAAATAGAGTATCACGGATTCTAGATTTCAGTACGCCGGAACAGTGGAGATATGTGTCGACCGATGAAAATCCAGCTGATCAAGGTACACGCTATGTTCGTCCATCACAGTTGAGGACAAGTTCTTGGATACAGGGTCCTGCATCATTGAAATCAACATTGTCAGAGCATGATAGGTCAATCCCTGAAGAGACGTTCCCACTTGTTACTCCAGAGAGCGATACCGAGGTTAGACCTGAACCTGATGTACAGGTTACGAAAACATTAATCACATCAGAAAGCGTTCTCGGTGTGGATCGTTTTGACAAATTCTCGACGTGGAACAGCATACTACGTAGTCTTTCATTCTTGTGCCGTTCGACACACAGGATAAGGTCAAGGATTACCCCGGACAGCAAGGTCAAAACTAACGACTGTACCATTGCTACTCCTAGTGAAACAAATCAGGAACATTTTGCTCTGAAGCAGGTACAACAGAAGTATTATCCAAGGGAGATAAGATGCCTGGCTACTGGACATTCGATTCCGAGGGACAGTCATGTTCTTCGTCTGTCACCATTCTTAGATGGAAATAGTTTGCTGCGAATTGGAGGGAGATTACAACGGTCGAACTTACCTCCATTTACATGTGTCGGTGTGGATGTTTTCGGACTATGGAACATTACGACACGAAGGACACGGGAAGGTTCAGCATCAAGTAAACGATGGGCAGTCCTCTACACCTGTATGACTACACGAGCTAAACACGTCGAGCTTATTGAGGAGATGTCCTCCTCATGCTTTATCAATGCAACAAGGAGGTTTTACGCTGTTAGGGGCAAAGTTCGGGAATTGAGATCAGACTGTGGAACAAACTTTGTGGGAGCAGTAAAGGATCTGAACTTCCTAGCTATAAATGTTGGTGACAAAGCCTTACAGGAGTTTCTGGACGAATCGTCCTCAGTATGGAAGTTTAACCCCCCTCACGCGTCCCATTTTGGAGGCACCTGGGAGCGCATGATCGATGTGGTTCGTAGGATTTTAGAAGCCCTCTTGATTGGATGCAAGACCTTAACCCATGAGGTCTTATCTACCTTTATGGCCGAGGTTATGGCTATAGTAAATGCAAGACTACTTGTACCAGTTTCCACGGACCCGGAGTCACCTTACATACTCTCACCATCAGTGCTTCTCACTCAGAAAATGGGGAACAATCCGGAATCCTTCGCATACTTAAATGTCAAGGACACTTTCCGTTCTCAGTGGAAACATGTACAGTATCTAGCAGAACAGTTCTGGGGTAGGTGGCGCAAGGAATTTCTCCCTACCATTCAAGTTAAACGAAAATGGACGCAGGGGGAGAAAAATCTACAAGAGGGAGACGTTGTGGTTCTAAAGGATGAGTCCGAGACCAGGAACGATTGGCCCATTGATGTGATCACCCGTACATTCCCAAGTGAGGATACTCTGGTTCGAAAAGTGGAGGTTCGTGTTGTACGCGATGGAAAGACATTAACATTTATTCGTCCGATCTCCAAAATCATTTTTCTGTGTCCAAAACAAGACGAGTAACTTTCTCTGTGTGAACAATGATCATAGTCGATCTTGAATTTATATGACATTATGTACTAAAATTATATGGTATGATTAGTTCAGGACTGTTAATGAATCCAAAGTAGGATTTCCTAGATCTTGATATTGTTGTATAATGGTTAGTTTTAATATGGAAATAGAGAGTGATATTATTCATATCAGACGGGGAGTGTGATGGAACCAGGAGTTCTCTCCCTTTGCTCAGTCCGCGGCGACTTCAGTTACCGCGCTTATTTGTGAGTTTAGAGTTACTTGCCCTTGTTTTTGTTGTTTCCGCCTAAGAGCGGCATGGTTGCAGCATGGCGAGATCAATTCCTTAAACCTAGCTATTTTGTGGCCCCACACATTGTAAGTGAACATATTTCTAGTATAATATGTAATAAGAATGTTTCATGATTATGTTGAAGCTGTCTACATGATGCATATTCAATATTTTGGATGCTATAAACAAATTAGACCCTGTGTCGATTTGACAGCGAATAGTGTCGTCTGCCATGTTGATTTAAAATACCTGTCATTACCATCCAAAATGTATAACCGCTATAGTCCAAGTGACAGCTCGTTGTTTGTATCATATATGAGTTTATTACCTTTATTATGGCATTATATATACTATATAGGCCTTATTGTTTTACATATGTCAATACACACATAGGAATTTAACTATGCAAATTGTGACTAGTTGAGTAGTGTATAATGTAATACACAATGGTGGTAATACACAGGTTATTTTCACTTTTATTATATTTTCAAGTTGCCATATAGATACTTGACTGTTGTAAGTTAGGAGATAATGATTTTAGTTATAAATTCTGAGTTTTCTAGAAAATATGCTCTTACTATTAGAGATTGCATCATACTGCACTTTTGAGTGCAAGTTTAGAGCAGGAGTAAGTTGTGTCTGTATATGAGACAGATGTTGTGTCAGGTGATAAGGTAGTTGAAGTTTTGTTATGTTTTTTTAAACAAGCCTCATACATTGAGTTGATTACTAGGATATTACATCAATGTTTAATTAGTGCCAAATGATTCAGATTACTCATTGTAATTAGTCAATGTTAGCAAACCGTACAACCTGTATCTTGGATACATTGTTTTATGTAACAAATAACTCATAGTAATTGTAACTTTGTTTCAATTGCAGGGTTTACTATTTAGTATACAGTATACTGTTTATAGAACTATGTACTCAACGCATTTCTGGAACCTTGGTAATAAAGAGTGAGTACAGTACAAGGTGCTTTGCTCTGTTATTATAAGCCGGAACAAGGGATTTGCTTGAGTGGTCACGACTAAAGGGAGCCACCACTTGTACGGGGAAATATGTCTCTGATATAAATACGAATTTAAAGTGCAGTGCTGACAGTATAGCAGGGACATATATATAGACTTCCACAGGAACTTGCTGACTGAACATGAATATAAATGTAATGATTATAAATATTTTATGTCATGTTTTTCATGTTTTTATGAATGTTGCCCACTTTAATTTAATGTAATACAATATGTGCATGGGCGAGGAATCTTGACGACTATATCCTTTTTATAATCGTAATTAAGCTTAATCTTACAAGGGAGCTTACTCTGATACGTTCAATAGATTGTCACAAGCTTGTATCAAAGACCTATATACTAGGGATTCGCAACAAGCTCATTGGCTTACCAAACGTCACCGCCGAGCGGAAGTTCGGGTGATTTATCCCAGAGTGCATTGCTGCTCCTACTGTTTAGACGCCATATTGAAAGTACGCCTGAAACACGGTCAGCTTTATCACAGCTCATAGAAGACTATTGTCCGATAACAAATCACGGGAATCAAACGTAAGTGCAATTTTTTTTATGTAAACTGGTGTTTCAAACGTATTCCGTCGTACTTTATGTTCGGAAGACTGCACATGTGACCGTTCAACTTCTTTTCACGGCGATTACCGCACTGGTTAGCTTATGTCTGGTGTTAAGGACAGTGCTACATGGTTTCAGTTTAACTCCTTTTTTATTTATTGACCAATTTCAAAATGGTTTTCAAATAATTGTTGCTCGATAGTTACTCTATCGCGTTTAGTCAAATTTGTTGTGTAATTCATTGTGAATATTTAGTTATTGCCCAGTGAAAATAAGTAAACAAAACAAATTATGGTTATACTGTGAATGGCTGGTGTTAAGGACATGTACAGTGCTACATGGTTGCAGTTTAACTCCTTTTTTATTTATTGACCAATTTCAAAATGGTTTTCAAATAATTGTTGCTCGATAGTTACTCTATCGCGTTTAGTCAAATTTGTTGTGTAATTCATTGTGAATATTTAGTTATTGCCCAGTGAAAATAAGTAAACAAAACAAATTATGGTTATACTGTGAATGGCTGGTGTTAAGGACAGTGCTACATTGGTTTCAGTTTAACTCCTTTTTTATTTATTGACCAATTTCAAAATGGTTTTCAAATAATTGTTGCTCGATAGTTACTCTATCGCGTTTAGTCAAATTTGTTGTGTAATTCATTGTGAATATTTAGTTATTGCCCAGTGAAAATAAGTAAACAAAACAAATTATGGTTATACTGTGAATGGCTGGTGTTAAGGACAGTGCTACATGGTTTCAGTTTAACTCCTTTTTTTATTTATTGACCAATTTCAAAATGGTTTTCAAATAATTGTTGCTCGATAGTTATTCTATCGCGTTTAGTCAAATTTGTTGTGTAATTCATTGTGAATATTTAGTTATTGCCCAGTGAAAATAAGTAAACAAAACAAGAGAAAAAGATGGCTGGTATACTATCGTCTATTTTGTTTTTAACTGGAAGGTGTATATAATTTAAACTATCCATTAATTATATTCAATTCAACTTTAATATCATATTTATGATTAGATTAGTGATTTGATAGCTATAATCTGTAGAATTTTATATAGTATAATCATGACTTCTGTTAACATTGATATCATGAATAATAAAGTCATTATTGAAAGAAATGCATTAATTGAAACTAATTGAAAAAAGCATAAATCAGTCTAATGTAAATTAAATTAAATAGTATACTTTTTTGTAAATTATTAAGTGTTTCAAAACAGATATTTGATACAGAATTGCAGGGATTGATCGAGGAATGAGTCTGTTGGAATATAATAGCCATGATATCTTTTGCACATAGCAAAACATTAAATACTGCGGTATATATTTTATTGTATTGTGTGGTAAATTAATAAAATCAAAAGGTTATATATTTTTTCCCCATTATGACCGATATATATATATACCCCCCCCCCCCCCCCCCCCCCCCAACCTTTTGGGCATTGATCACACCTCACCTTTGATAAAAACATTAACACCTAGTCATGGGGCATCTCCTAATAAACTCAAAGGGGGTCCATTCAGAATATATGTAGAGTATATACCTGTACTTCTTGGTCTACAGAAAAAAATATTGTCATGGTGATCACCTGGGCTCCCCCACTCCATCCAAACCATAGGGACATTGGCCACCTTTGAGATATACATCAATCAACAGGTGTGTCTCATTGTCAACACCTGTCCTGAGGCTGGCCATGTCCATCTCCCCAAAATACTAGAGTTCACTAAAGGCATGCTGTGCAGTATACAATCTAAATATTTACCTCTACTCTGGAAGACAAAAATCCCTCAGGTGTGTCCTCATTCCCTAATTAAACTTAAATGGGTCCATTCATATTTAGATATATATGTTTTTAGGTTAATTTTGAATTTACGAATCTGTTTAATCAACATTTGGGGTATATGAATTTACTGCAGGTTATTTGAAATTTGAGTGTTTCAAATTTAAATATTATAGAAGCTTTTCTGCCTATTCTATACCATAATGTATCAATACTTATTAAACTTGATTTTTTCCCAGAGAGCCAAAGAGAAAAGATCTACCATTGGTACATGACCTAAGCACTATCAAAGTTTTCAATACTAAATAATAAAATATTATCAATCATCAAACATGACAATGACATTTTACTTAAGACTTTTGCTATAGCATTTGTCTAATAAACAAGAAATATCTCTAAAAAAGATAAAAGGCATAGTTTTAATGCTGATTTTTATACTGTAAAACTGCTGGTGAAATAAATCAACGAATCACTGGTCTAGTGGTGTGTCCTCATTCCCTAATTAAACTTAAATGGGTCCATTCATATTTAGATATATATGTTTTTAGGTTAATTTTGAATTTACGAATCTGTTTAATCAACATTTGGGGTATATGAATTTACTGCAGGTTATTTGAAATTTGAGTGTTTCAAATTTAAATATTATAGAAGCTTTTCTGCCTATTCTATACCATAATGTATCAATACTTATTAAACTTGATTTTTTTTCCAGAAAGCCAAAGAGAAAAGATCTACCATTGGTACATGACCTAAGCACTATCAAAGTTTTCAATACTAAATAATAAAATATTATCAATCATCAAACATGACAATGACATTTTACTTAAGACTTTTGCTATAGCATTTGTCTAATAAACAAGAAATATCTCTAAAAAAGATAAAAGGCATAGTTTTAATGCTGATTTTTATACTGTAAAACTGCTGGTGAAATAAATCAACGAATCACTGGTCTAGTGGTGGGTGCAGATGAGCTCTAAGGCCTATATGTATATAAGATATATAACATTAAACAACTAAAGATGTGTACAGGAGAGTGTTACATACATGTACATGAAAACTGTTCAATATAAAATTATCTACACTAATAAATTTTGTCTGTTGCAAGCCAAGTTTAGATATTAACCTAAATTTGACAACTCTCTAACATTATTAACAGATAATAGTTGGATTAATTTAAAAACAGAATGTCTTTTGTAGTAATATTGTTTTATACATTTTACCCTCAGACCTGTATATAATGGACATATCAAAATAAAATGAAACTCATCCTCGATGTCACCCAAATCACAATTGTTACAGGTTCTATTTCTTTGGGTTATATTATTATGTCTACCTATTTCTATATTTAATTTGTGTGAGGATGCTCCACATACATTTATATTTAGTTTCTATAGGTTTAAAACTGTACACAGTGGCTATCTATCAGATATCGATATATAATCTACCTTTCGACGAACTAGATATCTGTTAACATGTTTTGTTTTGTAACATCGGTCAATCTCTGCTCAATGCTTTTAAAAGCATAGTCTACTGGTGAATTAGAATAAAACATGTACTCAATACCTAAAGCGGCTAATTCATTCTTAATGTCACATATCCACACATCATTCTCATTTACCATTTCATCAAGACATGTTTTCAATACCAGATTATCCGACTGTTTCTCCAATATTTGAACACTCTTAATTTTCTCATAATAGTTAATGGTAATCTACAGTAAACGAAGTCATTGCAAGTTGATTTAGGCACCTTATTAAGTTAAGTTGTTTTTTTTTACAGAATTTCTAATGTACGCTTTCGACATCCGGTGCTTTAAGAAATCCCCATATTTCCGATGCATAACGTAAAATACTATTTACATACGAATCAAAAATAGAACAATAAGTTTCTACATTCAAGCAATGATTTCTAAGAGAAGTTGTCAGAGAAAATAAAGCTTTTCTGCCTTGTTCTGCAAAATGTTTTTGTGTTTTGTAAAACTTCCCATTGTAGTTGAACAGCATACCCAATAATTTAAAACTGTCAACAGTTTCTATATTGTCATTATTATTCATTATTATATTTCCATGGCTCATTATTTCTTATTTGTCCACAATTTCTAAACACCATGATTTTAGTTATATCAACATTGACCTCCAGATTCCATTTTATGGTATATGCATATAAAGAATCCAACATAATTTGTAAATCTTCTGGGCAGTTAAAAAATAAAGCCATGTCGTCGGTATACATTAGCAAGAAAAGATCAAGCATCTGTAATTCAATACTTGGACATTTGTCATTAATAAAGTGTATTTAGATACAAAGAAAATAACACAGGTGATTATATTTCCCCTTGTAAGAGTCCGGTATAATTAGGGAAGCACTGACTGAAGTCGGTATCACTATCGAAAATATAAGAATCGTCGTCAGTATATTTCTCTATACATCTAAATTTAGATCATCGTCTAATGGCAGAAAATCGGACGACATTTTCCATATGTTTCTATATGAATCTTTAACGGGAAAATGGTGCTTTTTTCGGTTAGACACTACTTAAATATCGTTGTTCACATCTGCCGATATACATTACAGTGCATAGGTATAACTATCGCCAGTGTGAAGTTATCTCGGCCAAACGCGGTGACACATATGCACAGACAGTCGTCGCCATCTCTTGGCACGGCACATGTCACTAATATAAACAATTCCAATATCCACCTATTGCGCAGCCGCAGCGCTTGGTCTCGCTAGATCTCGTGCTAAATATACCTCCGGTTATGAGAACAATAGGTGAGGTCGTGACTCTGCGAGAAAAGCGGTTGTTGCGAATCCCTAGTATATAGGTATCTGCTTGTATAGAAACGTTCCTACAAATATATGTAGGTGAAAATGCATCATAATAATAAATAATAAATCCCAATGCGTGATTGCAACATTCATATATAATAATCTGTGTGAGATGATAAGAGGGTGCATCCTAAACGGTATTGCTTCCGATAACGAAAGTAGGAATGCGACTCACAACGAAAGTAGAATACTATACAAAAAGTGTACCTACCTGGGACTTAGCTGACCACTTCGCCTTTTACTGTCACGAGGATCGCGGTTAATTGATTTCCTTAAAAAGTTCATAACTAAGGAATTAATTACAAATTAGATACATACAGGGATACCAACCCGGAAAGTGACTGGCGTCACGATCCAATATATCACCCGGTCTTTAGTGAAGGTTGCATGCAAATTTCGATACTTGGGAGAAATCAATATTTATTTTCAGAGGCACATAAGGGGCACTCCAAAACTAAAACTGCCTCACAACGAATAATGGATGTTTAAGTTAAAGGTCATTATCATCCTTTATTTTTTCACACTTCTACATGAAATCATTATATATCTCAAAATAGAGAAAACATTTGTAAATCGTATATATAAATGAGTCATTATCAGTAAATGGCCGGTTTTGTGACCATGCATTTTGATCAAATCTAATCTGATGAGATATAATTCTTGCTCATTTCTAGCATTTTTTTCTAACATAATACCATTATTACTAAAATTATCATATAAAAATGACATTGAAAGCAGGTTCACATTTCTAGGAATAGACTTTTCCGTTGACCTAGCTGAAATGCGAAGGATGAACTTTGACAAAAATTTAGTAAAACTTAAATCTCTAATATCTTCTTGGAAAAAGCGGAATTTGACTCCTATTGGTAAAATTAATATTATAAAATCCCTACTAATCTCTCAGCTAAATTATCTTTTTATTACTCTGCCTAACCCACCTGAGAGATTCATACTGCAATTAAATTCCATAATATTTAACTACCTTTTGAATGATAGGCCTCATAAAATAAAGGAAGATGTTGCTATTCAAAGCTACTTAAATGGAGGCTTGAAAATGATAGATGTTCAGGCTTTCATAGATTCACTTAAATTAGGTTGGGTACGTAGGATGTTTAAGTCTTCAGGCAAATGGGTTATCCTCCAAAGGACTAGAATAGATTTGAAAACGTTACAGTGCTGCGGGAATGCCTACATATCTGTATGTGAATCTAAGTGTTCTAATCAATTTTGGAAAGATGTTTTCAGAATATGGAAAAAAAAATAAAAATTCAAGACTATTTAGGAAAATGATATTAGATCATGACTCTTTTTTGAAAACTCCATTATGGTATAACACAGATATAAAAGTTTGAAATAGCACACTTTTACCAAAACTGGTTTAATGTTGGAATATATATACAATTTCTGATTTGGTTAAAGATCACGGTAATCTAAGTTTCTATACAATTAATGAGTTTCTAGAAAAATACAGAGCCAACACTAACTTTCTTGTGATATCTGCAGTTAGATATTTTATGAAGAATTATGCTAAAACATAAGGCTCCATTTGAAAATCCAGTTCAACCTTTTATACCTATGCATTTAAAAATCTTCCACAAGCACCATAAAGGCTCAAAAGATTTTATAATTGTCTCATCACACCAGCTCCTGTATCAACACTTCTACTGTAATGAAGACGAATGGAAAAAAAATCTATAAAATTCCCTTTAATATTTCCCGCAGTTCAAAGTTACAATGGCTTCAATGAGAATTATTCACTATATCCTAGTCACAAATACTTTTCTTTTTAAAACACATATAATTGCAAGTCCTTTATGCACATTTTGTAATAGTGAACCAGAGAAAGTAACGCATTTGCTCTGGGAATGTGTATGCGTACAAGAATTATTACAGGAATTTGAAAACTTAGTTGATATACGGTTTATTACTTTTTCTATGAATAAAGAATCTTTCTTATTCGGTTGATTATCTTCATGTGTCAATCTTGTTGATTACGAAATCATTATTGTAATTAAATATATCTATAAAACTAGATGC